>NW_007579461.1:95233-114409 GCF_000690725.1 Stegastes partitus | reverse complement strand
TAGTATATTCATAACGGTTTCTGTAGCTTTCGGTTTACGCGTCTGAAAGTGTTTCCCCATCCCCAAGTTTGAGCATCTTCCTCCTCTTGTATAGTTTATTCCAACAAACCCACATCCAGCCGGCAAAGACAAAACAAAGACTTCTGCACTAAACTGGACAATACAAAGTGTTGTGAGCTCACCAAAAAGCAGCATTAAAGCTCAGCAGAGGGACACGTCGGTGGGACTTGTTGCATCAGGTACCACCGAGACAATTAGTCTGAGAGTTTGAGTGAGACGTCTATGAGTTTGTCGTTTACCAGGTGCTCACAAGCTGCTGTCGTTAATACTATAAAGAGAGACGACAGCTTTACAATCTGGAAAAACGATTACAGTGGCAATGATTCCATCTTTTATTGTCCTGATCGTTGTTTGGTGTGTAATTACTCTGAGAGACTCTCGGCCCAGAGTCAAATTCCTCACATGTGGAACAACCTGTTCTCGCGGTCTGATCGAAGCCGCCGGCACCTCAGAGATATGCACAAGGTGTTCTGTGGCGGCTGTGCCACCCTGTCAATACATATACGTATACATATTTCAGTTAGAAAGGTCTTCATTAGGAGGCTGACAGGTTGGTGACGATATTAGTTTCACAAAGAAGACTGAGGTTTGTGTCTGATCGTTTTTGTTGTGCTTTATTCCATAACTTAAGTCTTGTTTTCACTCATTGTGTTGGTAAGTTTAGGATCATAGTTTAGGTTCAAATACCGACTTTCACGACACGAAGCACATAGAAGACAAACTTCTCGTTGCCTGAGAAGAACGACTTTGTATTATTGGGCGACTGTTTCTGATGTTGGTGAAGTTGATCAGAAGAGTGTTGATAAATCACACTTAAAGGTGTCTAGTGCACGCATGTGACACCGATCTTAGATAGACATGGACGAGATGTCGACGTATTGATGGAGGATGTTGGTATGTATGGGAGGCGACACAACGTTCTGGAAAAACCTGCAAACTCAATCGAGAGATTCTTTGGATTCTTTGATTAAGTAAAAAACTACACTATAACTATGTTCCACTACAACTGAAAGCTTAAGTTAAAGTATACAAGCGCTATCAGGTAAATGTGTTTAAGGTGTCAGTTAAATGGTTCTTGTCTGTGTTTTTGGAATAATACGACCGTTGCATTCACGTGTATGTTGCCCTTCTTGCTGTAGATGTTAAAGGTTGAAGCACCTCATATAATAAGTATTTTAATCTACAGAACTGCATCTCCTCCAACTTGATCCTTTGCTCTGCAGCATCACTTCCCTCTGAGAACCGTTTGTCAGCTTTTCACGAGCTCAGACAAACACTCCTGTTTTAAACGCTGTGTCATTTGTCCAGCTAATCCAAACGAGGGGTTTAAGCAGTTTATTTAGCTTAAGAAGTCATTAAAGAACATCTAATCCTTCAGTTTATCACACACGCATTTAAAATGGCCACACGTGGAGGAATGTGGTCTTCATCAGACAGAAAGTGCAGGAAGAGCTGTAGCCTGATCAGAAACTGAAGTCGTACAGTGTTGGCCTCAGATATGTTGTGTATAAGTGTAAAGGTGTATAAAATGGAAATACTCTGAAGTAAAAGTACCTCAAATGTGTATTTAAGTATTGAACTTGAGTAGATGTACTTTGCTGTGGAAGCCGCTGCTGTGACGACAACCGTGAATTTTTATTCCAATAATTGAAGGAAGTGGAAACAGCTGATCGTCCTCTTGAGCTGAATGTTTGCTACGAAAACGTGTTTCCATCTGAGCTAATGCACATTAACGCATTTTCAACAACAGTCGAAACCACCTGAGGCGTTCTTACAGACTGTGCTGCAAAATTAGGGAAGTTTTTCTTTGCATTTTGAAGTTTCTCTAAATAAAGAAATAGGTGATGTGTGTAGCTAGCTAGTTTCCTCCATTATTATTCTAAAAGCTTCATAATCGACTCGGTTCACACCATCAAGCCCATTTTTTATTGACTTGTATGTCATCTAACTCCATGCAAATTCTTCTAAACACAGCTTTACAGCTTTTTTTTTCCTTCAGTCCCTTCGCTGCCCGCACAGACATGAGAATCCTTTACAGGCACCAATAACACTTTGAGCCAGAACACAACACGTCCAAGACGCTGAATCTGTCATCTGAACATCCAGTCCTCACACAGCGACTTGATGCAGTCGTGGAAACTTCACAATGAGAGTCTGATGTGCTTTTCCCTCTGCATTCACAGTCTCCTCAGATACTCAGAGGATTTTTTTTTCCTACCAAATGTGCAGCAGATGCTTCAACACTCAAGGCTGAATACTTAAAATTTCACACTTCTTTTTTTTATGGCCTTTGTCTGCACTGGTTGCTGTTCAACTTTGTATGATGATATATCAAAGCATTTCCAAAATCTAAGTTTGTTTGCCTCTTGAAATGCAGCCTTTGTCTGTGTGCTTTGTAAAAAAAAAGGAGCAGTAAAAGTAGCCCTAGGATGACAGGCATCATGTTAAAATGGCCAAGAAGCAAAAATGTCACCAAAAAGCACATTCTGCATTACTTTTGATGGAGATCCGCCTTTTAACAAGTTCTCCTTTTAAGATCTTTTTCATATCATAAAGAGAGAGAAAGGGCAGAAGACAGCAGACAAAAGAACCCAAACGCAGAGACTTCACTTCTCCCTTGAAGATGTTAAAATTAGTGTCTTAAAAAAAAATCAAAGGCTCAACATTAAACGCCGAAAGATGCTTGAAATGTCGACACTGCAGTGTTTTAGAAAAAAGGACATAAGATGAGAGATACTTGCAACAGACTTTGGTGTCACTTCAAAGCGTCGACTTTAAGAAAGTGGGCTAATATAATCCTGATCGGAGGATCTTCACCTGGCTGCGCTGACCCCGTCTCGGGCTTCTGACGGTCCGGCCACAGATCTCGGGACAATGGCTTCGCGCCGTGAGGTGGAGGCTGCCAGGGTCAAAGGGGGGGCCGGGGTTTGACGTGTAACCCCGGAGGTCGCCTTTGGTCTCCTGCTCTGTGACGGCCCCTCTCTCTCTCTCTCTTCTTGTTATGCCTAGAAAAAGATGGCCGCCTTTGAACTCCACAGTAGCTATAGAAACGGCTGGAGTTCCTCCACTTTAGCGCTCGGCTGTCAGCGTCTGACTGGGCTATCGTGATGGGCCGGCATCATTAGAAGCTGCCGCACACAGGACACACATTGACACATTTGCTGACACAGGGCATACAAACAAGGCCCCGTGGAAGTGTGTACGTGCGGCTGTGTTTGTTTTTAGGGGGGTCATTTTAATTGGCTTGGCCTCCGAACTTGCGAGCATCAAAAGAACCTATGAGCAACAGAGGCCTGATGTGTTTGGACTACTGAAAAAGTCACTTTCTTCATGTCAGAGATTCTTTGCCAACAAAATAAAAACTTTCACATCTCTTGTTAGCGTCGAATCGCCCTGAATCGGGGACAAAGCGGCGAGCGGAGCTGCACAGAGCTGTCCAGTGAAAGTCGCAGGTACGAGATCAAACGTCACAAATGAGACGAGCTTCAAAAGCCTCGTCCAATCACAAAGACGTTTCTCCTTTAATTTATTCATTTACATTTTCCAGTCTCTGGAACATTTTTGCAGAAAAAGGAAATTTCTTTTTTCTAATGCAGTAACGTGTGAGCTATCTTTCCTGTCGACTCTGTTTGTAGCATCATCGTGCTGTTTGTCATCACAATCGTTCTTTCTGAACACAACTCACTGATTGTTTGCCAACAAAATAAAACTTTTACGTCTCTTGTTAGCGTCGAATCGCCCTGAATCGGGGTGTATCATAAAACCTGACTCCTCTAATTATTTATAAAGATGTTTGGTTTGTTTTTTGTTCTGTTCTCTTAAATTGACAGACACCAATAACACTTCTCAGGTTGAACATAACTCGTGTAAACAGCTGGAACCTGTGATTTGAGCATCCTGGCGCTGAATCTCACCGAATCAGGGACAAAACCTTGAGTCAAGTCGCACAAAGTTCACCAGAGAGTCAAAGAGATTAAAGATCACAATAAACAAACAAACAAGATTCTTAAATTAATTTAACGTTGCAAACTTCACAGAACCAGTTCTCCTTCCTTTAACTTTTTATTTTCCAGTCTCTGGAACAGAATCAGGGAATGTTTATTTCACATTTTATCATTTCTTTTAACTCTTTTGTAATGTAATACTTTAAAATGTGCAATAGAAGTTTTGGAAACACTATTAGCAGTAGCCTGTAGCATGCTAGCTGTCCTGTAGCCTCTCCTTCTCCATCATCCCTCCATCTCTGTACATTTGATCATTTGCATTTTTTGCCACAGTGATGTGTATTTAGAATAATCTTTTCTCTGCCCACATGGACACAAGAATCACCTTCAGGCTGCACAGATCGCATCTGAAAAGCTGAATCTGTCATTTAAGCATCCAGTCTTTGCACTAAGAGTTTCATGTCTGAGATTGTTTGCCAAAAAATCCAACTTTCACATCTCTTCTTAGTGTCAAATCAGGCACAAAACCCCGAGTCCTGCTGCATAAAGTATGTTTCCATTAAGCTGGTTTACTGCACAAATTTTGCAGAAAACTTCCAAAGACTGGAAAATGTAGGTCTTTAAAAAAACATTAGAGGAGGAGAAAAGGTTTAATGATTCTGTAAACACACGGCTGAAGATGTCCATCGTCGTGTTAAATTAATTTGTGAATCCTGAATTTGTTCTCGTACCTGTGACAGATTCTTTACCATCAAACGTTCACATCTCTTGAATCGAGGACAAAAGCTGCACAAAGTTCACCAGAAAGTCACCGGGACGAGCTCAAAGGTCACCGGATTCATGAATTCGTTTAACGCCACTGCGAGCTCTTGACATCTCCAGCCTTGTGTTCCCCGTCGCGAGCCTCACCGAATCATAAAACCTTTTCTCCTCCTCTAATTTTTTTGTAAAGACTTTAATTTTCCAGTCTCTGGAACTTCAAAGAACTGACGATTCGCGAGTCCACATCCCTCGGAGCGCTCGGCGGATCTCCATTCTTTCATTTCGACGGCCCCTTCAGTAAATATGTGCAATCGCCCCGCTTTTCAAACAGATTCGTTTCTCATGTATTTATTTTAAATGAATATTATTAGCTGGCCTGGCAAGAAAAGGTTCTTATGCTAATCCGCAGGAATCGCAGGCATTTCCATTTAATGCCTACTTACGGGCCATTCTTTAACGACTATTTGCCTCACAGTCTTAGCAAATGAGCTCTGCACCCCAGACTCCTCAGCGCTCCTAATTTCATTGGAAAGAAGAAGAAGAAGAACCCCCCCACCACCACCACCACCGCCGCCGCCGCCGCCGCCCGCCTCCCAAGCCCCCACTTTTTACTTTGATCCCAGAATGTGTTTTTGAATCTGCTGGTTGTGTATTCGAACATCAATGGAGCCACGGTTGCAAGTGCTTGCTTTCATTATTTTTCACAGAGATAAAACGAAACAACAGAGGGATGGGAGGGGACGGAGGAGAGAGGATGGTGTGGTGGTGGTGGAGGTGGTGGAGGGGGGGAGCTGATGGGAGGAAATGAGGGAGGGAAGGTGACTGTCCTGGACGAGCTTCGCAATGCCGGAGAGACAATGTGTGTCAACGTGGAGTCACGTCTTCATCAGATTGTGTGCGTTGCTTATTAGCGGCGGCAGTTTGTCCTCGCCGCTGTGCAGCTTTCTCTGCGTTTCCCCGCAAATCCAAGGAAGCGTTTGTGCCTCAGCTCTTTCATACGAGTTGCTGCTTCAGCCTCCACTCCACAATGCTTTGACCGTTCTCGGTGCGTTAGCCTGAAATGGCAAACTAGTCCAGACCATTCATGTTGGAAAGACTGCAATAAGTTTCGGCCTTCACCTCGAATCCTCCGTCCACCTCGTGTGCCGTGACTGCGGCGAACGTGGATTGAAGCATCCCACCAAGAAGGTATAATGAGTGATGGAGCTTCTTTGATTCCTCGAAAGCTTTCATCTTCAGTCGAGGCCTCCACTGGAAGACGGCACTTTCTCCCTCTTTCCTGTTCTTCTTTGTCTCTCGCCTTGATGTTTGATGGCGAAGACGGAGGAAAAAGATCTTTTAATACGGTCCCCATTCGATTACCTCTCTCCTCTCTGCGTCCCTTCTCGCCGTCGTTCGTGAGGTTTCGTAATTGGGAGACCATCACTGAACGGCGGGAACCAATTTTTGTGCCTGTTGTCAGTGTGTGCTAGAAAGCTAGCAACCTTTAGCCTATGCAACAGCTCAGAGAAAAAAAAAGTCATTACTGCCCGGGTTCATAACAACCCTCCGAGAGAGAGAGGGGCTTTTTGGGGGGGCTCTAAGAGCACAGCGAGTCACTCGGAGGCGAGAAAGAAAAGATTTGCAAGATTTGTGGTGGAAAAAGAAGCGAACTTGAAAAGGGAAAACAACAAAGCGAGCATTTGTTCTTTCTCGGCGCTTGCACCCTCAGTCTAGGGTTCTAATCTCTTATTGTTTCAGACCGAAACAGAGACAAAGGAGTCGCAGATCAAAACAAATGACTATCAAGCTATCAAACAAGCACCACCCTGCTATGATTCCAAACGCTGACTGCGGGAGAGCGAGAAGAGAGTCGGAGTCAGACGGGTCGCGTATTGTTTCCAGTCACTTTGATGCAGAAACTTAAAACGGCTGGCAAAAAAAAAGGGAAAAAAGAAAGAAAAAAAAAATCAAACGTCTACCCATAAAAGAAGGAAAGAGGAAAAGGAGAAGAGGGGGCGACGGCGAACATGCTAACACCGTTTGCATACGTGCACTCGCCTTTGTTTCATTAGTGGTCCAGCTGATAACCTTTATTAAGCCTGATCTGGAATTAAAGTCGCGGACCAGCGGCGCTTTGAAGCCGCAACTGGCTCTTTTCCTGTTTGTGCTGTAAATGCAGGTTGTGGTGTGAAGATAAAGCACTTCTGAAGGATATTAAGACTTGAAAGTCCCTTGGCTATTCACTGGTACATATTTGATGTTGTTCTTTTGCTCCTTGGCTAAATTAGCATATCTCTTTCAAAGCCACCAACCCCCCCTACTGACAAATGTAATCCTCTGCCATCATGTGTTCACTGAAAGTCATAAATGATAGAAGTACATTGTGTACGCCGCTGACACATCAAAGTATGATAACACGATTAGCGATGATGACTCGAGTTTGTTTTCTCCCCTCCCCTCCTCTCCCTCTTTCTTCCTCATCATTGTAATCAGCACCCGTTTGCTCCCTCCTGTATTTTTGTCTCTTTCATTTCGGCGAACATCACAGCCGCCGTTTCAAAGTCGTCGTACCAGTTGCGGCATCGGGTGCGACAACCTTTGCCTCGGTGCGTTCGCTTTCATTCAGGCTCTCTCTCTCTCTCTAGAAAAAATGTTATCGCCGTCTAATTTTAGTACAGATCCTATCGTCTCGCTCGGCGTGACAGCTCCTTCTCATCCCCGGCTTCCTTCCTCTTTCCCAAATCGAGTCATGTGCGGCGGGTGAGAGGGCAAATGTGCTGCTGCTACTGTAGATGAGCGGCAGTCTGTAAGTTAAACTGCAAGGCACATTCTGCGGCTCATCACAGTGCACACATCAAAACAAAAGGCAGTGACAGCCCCATTGTGATCTATTATTTAGCCCCCTCAGTATTTGATCACCAGCGCGTGCCATAGTGATGATCATGCAGATTAGGCCCGTTTCTTCCAGCCGCCCCGCTAAACTCCTTTTTCGCTTTTATTGTTTTGGGATTTTCATTTTTGCCTCTCTTGCAAGTGTCGTCAGGAGCCAAAGTGGTGATTTTTTTTACAGATACGACGCGTTCACAAAGAAACCGAGAGGCGTGAAAGACGCTGCAGGCGATCGGGTCGGGACGCGTCAGTCGGTAGAACCGTTCACTGTTCAAATAATCAAACAATCTGTAGTTTTACTGATTTATTTTGAATATTTTTGAAATGCACAGAAACATTAAAGCGACAAAAATACAGTTTGAACTTGCACGTCTGCTGTAAACTAAGATTTAAAACCTGTAGTTGTGAATAACTGAAATTTTAATATTTTTCCAGAATAAATTTTTTTTTTTTAGCAAAAATTCAAATTTTTGGTAATTTCTGAAATATTTCCTCTTATGTAATAGACAAAACTGAAATTCTAGTTTAATACTGTAAATATATTCTAAAAT
Source organism: Stegastes partitus (assembly GCF_000690725.1). Classification (NCBI taxonomy): domain Eukaryota; kingdom Metazoa; phylum Chordata; class Actinopteri; family Pomacentridae; genus Stegastes; species Stegastes partitus. The sequence goes on along the minus strand of NW_007579461.1, from coordinate 106,221 downwards.
TAGATCGAATTTGTGATAAATGACAGAACACAAGTGTTGGTTTTGTAATTTTGACTCATGTATTTATTAAAAAATGACATTTTTACAGTATTATTACCTCTATACATCATGTAAATCATACTGTGTGTGTATATATTATCAATATTAAAGGTTATTTTATTTATTTTAAACATATTAGTACCATGTTAAGCATAAAAAATGTATTTTAATTATGAAAAATCCCTATATCCCATGCCTCATGTGTTTTTTTTTTAAACATTTTTTATTTTATTTTATTAATTTTCAGTTTAGTCAGGCATCTTTTAAATGTGAAAATTAAATTTAATGTATTCACATATGTGCATACATAGTTAGCTTGTCCTGTATATCATGTCCTTGATGGTTTTTATCTCCTACTGATGGTGATTTTAATACTTTTCCATCTTTCTGTCAGTCACAGAACATTTGACAGGCATTTGAAACCCAATTTACAATGAGCCATTTGTTGTTGTTGTGTTTTTAACATACCAGACGATCTAGATGGATAATCTTCTGCGTCCCCAGAGTCTATTTAGAACTTAACAAAACTGTCTTTTTTTATATTAGTCACACTGGGAATAATCTACAAGGTAAACTTCATTTGGAAACGCTGCCTTTCAAGAAAACACCACATCCAGGAAAATGTTTCATGGGGAGTCGTTTCAAACAGACGAGGATATCGCTGCTTTCATTCCTCTCAGGTCCTGTTTCACTGTGATGAAAGGAAACGCTGGAAGTCGTCGGACCGACTTCACTTTACGTTGGTAGTTTGGACCGGTTTGTCTTGTGGGGCTGAAGGTCGGTTCAACTGTTGAGCATTTGTTGATCCACAGATGATGTGAAGATGATCTCAGAGGCAGAAACCCGTTGAGGTTGAGAGATGTTCTTACTACCAGACAGACATTTTTGGCCTTGTGGACAACCTGTGTGTAGCATGTTTCCAGTGCTGTGGATAGCAGGTGAATTTAGAAGTCGCTGCAGCTGAGTCCCTCTCCAGTCGTTGATTAAACCTCTAGAAACTCGTCTCTGCAGATCAAAATGACATCTCTAAAATCTGAGCATCAAATTTGACCACATTCACATGAAAAATAATCAAAGTTCTTCTCTGGTTTTTGATTAAACCCCTAAAAGCTCGTCTCTGTGCATCAAAATGACACATTTAGAGCATTAGATATCTTAGCTGTAACTCTACACTGTCCCTGCCTCCATCTTCCTACTCCTACACCTATCTCTGCAGCTCCAGCACACCAGCTCACCTCTGCTCAGACACTGTAAAACTGCGCTACAGCCACTTCTGAAGAGGAATAATCATCCAGATTGTTCCACCCTGCAAGCTGACAGAATTGATTCTTGCTGTAAGAAACCGTAAAGGTCTGAGTCTGTGTCTTTGAGACTGTTGATGCAGTTCCAACATGTTGACTGCTCATGTTGCTCGTGGTGTGTCTTCTATCTGGCAAATACAACGTCAGGTAAAAAGGTAAAACACTTGATTTTCACCAGAGGGGGTCTTTAGGTCGCTGTAGTCGAATGCTGTGTTGAGATCGGCCTTCTGTGTTTTTGACCGAGTTCCTTTCCCTAAAAGATCGAAGGGCTCAGTTCATTAAGGTTTCCCCTCATCATGTGTAGAAGCTCAGCCAACAACTAAAAACTGAGTGAAATCATCACAGGGAATCCAATTCAGTGGCTAAACATCAGTTGCATCAAGTTTGTAGCAGGAAGTTGTGACACCAATGTGCACTGAGTTCTCTGGATTACTGCTGTTACTGTTTGAGTGCAGTTAGTATCTGAAGTAACCTGTAAGTCTTTGGTTATGTCGAGGTATGGTGAACTGTGTTGAACTTATTTGCACTTACTTTGGAAAGAATGTTTTGTGGTTTGAGTGAGACACTAGCTTTGTTCGTCTCCGTATCGACTCACAGTATATTTTTCTGGCACTGCTCAACTTCCTGCTGGTGCAGAGTTTCACTGGATGGTGCATCAGTAATTCTGTTTAGCTTTACCAAAACCGGGACTGTTTTGGTGCTTTTTCCTTGTTAGACTAGTTTCCGTGAGCACATGAGGGTTCACAGGGCGCCACATTGAAACCACAGTGGTCGTCATCGGGACCATTTCTGGAGAGTGTGCGAGTTAATACTTACTGTGGGTGAATTCCTGCAAGTTCACGATGATTATTGGGATGTTTTGATGCTCCTCTGGGATTGAATCGATGGCGACACTGTGACTCAGAGTCGTACTTTGTCTTCTTCACCATTGTTCTGACGTTTATCTGCCACCGTCTTCCAAGAAAGAAGTCAATTGTTTTGAAAAACAGAATAAGGAGAGGCTGGTTGACGGGAAGAGGTTGGCAAACGAATCCTATGTTGGCGCGACAAACTGAGAAACCTGGAAGCATCAATGGAAAAGTTATCCTGAAGTCCTGGATCATTGATGTCAAAGTTTGGGTTTACACAAGACTCTGGGCACCAACAGAGAAAACCAAAGTGCAGCATTCAGATTTGTCACAGAACACATCGATGCTGACTTCCTGTGCATGTATGAAGAAAGTCGTATCGGTCGATTTGCACCTCCAGAGTCAAAGAAGACCAAATTCTCCGAAAGCTGTGACGTCCAGTTTCCATTTCTGCTCATTGTCTTTGCTTTAATGACAACGTCACTCGAGAATGCAGGACTTAAAACACCGGACACCACAGAGAGTCGGTGATAAATGATGAGCTGACATCATAACACAACAGAGGGAAGTCGTTTTTGTTAATACATGTTGGTAAAGACAGACTAATGTCCTGTGAGATGAGAGAGAATCAGCCTCCAAACCGGTGAGCGTTAAAGCACAGTGCAGAAGGTTGTTTAAACTGCCGGACAGCATCTCTCTTCTCACTCTCTCGTCTCTCTTTTGCTTTCTTTTCTTCTCCCGACTCCTGATGTCATTCAGTCACTCATTATTTAGTCCCCAGCGCTGACAAAAGAGACGCTCTGAGCCATTTAATTTGCTCCAAATTAAAAATAAAATCCTTCACTTTGTGCTATTTTGCTCGAATCGAGGTCCGTCTGAGGGTCTAAATCCTAGTTTTTCTTCGTTTTTTCTTCTTCTCCGCGACTCTAAAAGAGAACAGAAAGCTGCAGTTCAGGTACTTTATTAGGTAAATTATTCCTGAGAGGGCCGAAGGAACACACCAATCAGAGCTAATCTCGTTTGATTCCAAACATGAACGCTGCTCCCTTTAACCTTAACCACTCAGCTGTGCAATTGTTCACTCAGCAGAGAGAGCAACTCTGTGTGTAATTAGCGGAAGACCCCTTCATGAATGGAATTAGCATCATCTTTGTCCTCTCACCAGGAGTGTAGCCCTAATTATCCATCTGCATGTTCCAGGGGAGGCCATACACAAGGCAGACGAGGACAATTGCATTCTGGCCCTTCTGGTGGCCCTCGTTTACAAAAAAAAAAAAAAAAAGATTGAGAAAAAAGTGCAGACTTTTGTCCGGCGAAATGAGGGCAAAACTCTCAAGTGCTAATTGAAGTCTGACTGCAGATGGGTCTCGTTAATTTTCCACCACCGGGTCACGCTGCAGCCCCACCGGCGACGATGTGTGTTCGCCTAAATGTGTGCGCGGCCGGTGTGTTTTTGGGTGAGATCGTTTTAAAGGGGAGACGTGGGGGCGCCCGGAGATTAAAGGAGGAATCCAGCGCTGGGTGCCTGCACAGCGTCCAGCCTCGCCTCTGATTAAAAATGCTAATGCGCCTCCTTTGTGCTTTGATGTGGGACGAACAATGGCGGCGGCGCTGGCGGGGGGGCGACGGTACCGTGAGACGATGTAATCCTTTATTTGTCGCCGTGCGGTGACGCCCAGCTGAGCGCCGCGACGGTCCGAATCAATCATGTCACAGGGAGCCGCCATGAGTCCGCCAGCTAACTATCCCCCCTGCTCCTCCACTTCCAAGGCTGCGCAACTCTAATTAGCTTCCCTCTCTCAACATGGTTCAGGAGGGAGGGAACCAAGAAAAGAGAGAAAGTTGTGCAGCGACGGCATCAAGTGCAGACACTGGATCCACGCTCAGACACATGAAACGCGCTAACAAGTAGCACATCACACCGTCGCAATCAGACGTTTCAGAATGAAAGGGGAGCGTCAGTGAAGAGCCTTTGTTGAGTGTGGACAACTCGGGTTGGGCGGGAGGCGGCTAAACTCCGCCGAAAGATTAGAAATGTGTCGTTTCAAGTCACATGCCGACTTCTTAAGTGACCAGCGAGACGTAAATAAGCGTCATGTCAGATTTTTAAACAAGCTGTTCAAACATGTTGTCACTTTTTCTGCTTGCATGTTAAATACAGAAAATAATGTTGAACAAAAAGTGATTATCACATGATTTGATCAGCTTACAGTTCAAATCTATGAGAGGAACCTCCTGCAGTAATGACACAGTAATGTCGTTTCTTTGCAGATGACTGCGCTCTATACTGTGACGTTTTAAAGAAGTTGACACGGGTTTGGTAGCTCAGAATTTTGTCAAACACAACAGCACTTTTTATGAAACCAAGTCACGTTCAGGTAATGCAGGAAAACAGGGTTGTGCTGCTCTAAAAAAACAAACAAAAAAGCCTCAGAAATATTGATAAAGACCCAGTCGGAAACCAATGTGACCATGGAATACACCCCATTATGTGGTGTCCTAATAAGTCCTGGTCAGGCCCTTATCATCGTCGGCCTCGTGAGACGATGGGATGCACCATGTTCAGCCACTCGCACACTTCTTGGTGTGTCTAAACAAGCCAGGAGTGGCGGTCTTTGTGGCGTGAAGAACAGATGTGTACGGAGGCTTCTCGATCTTGTTGGGAAGACTTGCGTGTTTCCCCCTTAGATGGACACTGCCTGACATCTTGGCTTGTTTTGTACCGCTCACGACGGCAGCTTTCCAGGAATCTCTTGACTCAGCAGTGGTCTCCCAGAGGCGACCTCGAGGTCTAGAGCCTTCTGACAACTCGCCGTACAGTAGATCTTTAGGGATCCTGTTGTTGCCAGTGCGGCGTACATGACCCAGCCGGTGAAGACGGCGCTGGATGGAAGTCCAGCGCACTCAAGCACATCAGTGTTTGGGATTTTATCTTGCCAACTGATGCCGAGGCTTGTTGAGTCTCTTCTCCTGAGTGGAGTAGGTAGTCCAAGTTTCGCCCTTATAGGACGGTAGATAACATTAGAAGATTACTACGAATAGTTTTTAGGACACTTCTTAATCCTTAAATCGTGCATAACACACTAGAGCTGCACAATATATCAGCTCAGCATCAGTATGTTTGTGTGCAGCCGTATGATTCATGTTTATTAATAGTTAGCTGACTGTCAATAAAGATGCCACAAAACTTCCAAATGCATCGTTCTTTATTTACAGAAATGACAAACAATACAGTTATAAAATACGTTATGAATTTATTATTTTCTCAGTTTATTGAGTTTTTTTCCATCTCCATAGTAACATTTACATTTATAAGTTTAGTAATGATGATTAAACATCAGTTGCTGATGAATAAACGACACAACTTGATGTAAATTATATGAAAATCGGCCTTTATTTGTTGCTTTATGAAGCGTTACCGTCCCTTCAGATTCAGGAGGTTTATTGCTTACTGTACGATGAGATTCTTACTCTGCTGCTCCTCCTTCCTACACGAGAGACAAGTTAGGAAAACTGTAGTTAAATTCTGAATAAATAAGGAAACCTAAAGCAGCAGCGTGAACCGAGCGTTGCTGTGACCTGGTGTGAATAAAGTGATGTCAGCCTTCTGCTGTGTGTTGTTCTGCATGTTGGGAGACTTTGTTCTGCAGCTATAGGAAACAATAGCTTGAGTTTGTGGCTCTGCTCTAATTACTGGTAATTTCTTTCCCTCCACGTACGTCGACGTGCAGAAGAATCGCACTTCCATTCACCCGCAAGCTGCTCCTCGGAGACGGAGGCGGCGACACTGTCAGCTAAACCCCGGATAGACGCCGTTTCACTTTTCACTTTGCGTCCTCCCGTCGTAGCGCTCGCTCTCCGAGTTTTGACCAAAATTTCCTGGCATGTTTACCATGTTTACTCTGCTTTCATCGCGCCGCGATCAGGATGTGACACCGCCGTGACTCCGTTTCAAGACGTCTCCTCAGCTTGAAACCGTCATCGTTGTCACACCCTGGCGATCTGTCGCTCAGCTGCACGCGCACAAAGCTTCAAGATATTCTCTTCAGAGAGATGCTGCATGTGTGTGTGAGTGTGAGAGACAGAAAAGGGGGTGCTGGGATATGAAGTAGAAGAGCTTTTATCAGCCTCTGAGTTGGAAGTCTTTGAGGGCCTCCTCAGAAGCTCAGCATTTCTTCCATTGTTCTATTTCCATCCCTCGCTTCGCTCCTGTCACATGTAAAATTACAAAAGGCCTCCTATACCCTCCTCCCCTCCGCTCGTATCCCACCCTCTTTCCCCCATGTTCCAACGTCAGAGAGGCACATAACCCACTTAGATTATTCTCAAAATACTTCACAACTTTACAGTCGCTCCCACCGCAAATTGGAGTTCAGGCAGAGAGAGCTGCAACTGGAAAGCTGAGGTTGTGAACTTCTCTCTTTGCTTTGAAGCATGAAGCAGATCTCCTAATTTAACCCCGGCCCCTCACCCCCGCCTACTGTAGCTGCACTGTGTACACTCGGCAGCAGTATTATGGGATGTTTTCTCACCCCGTTGTCCCCAAGCTGCTCTTCTGGGTCGGTTTTTGAATCACTACCTGGTGTCAGCGTGTCGTCATAAAACAGGCTGGAAAGAAAGGAGAACAGTGACATGTAGGATTAAAACATGGTGGGTCTTCTTTATTTTACTGATTTTAAATTCTAAATAATATCCAGCTAAAAATAAGGTTGTTCAGGCCAAAACTGTAAATGATGTAAAAACCAGTATTTTTACAATTGTAGTTTTAAAAAAATTGACTTTCATTTTATTTTATTTATTTATTTTTTAACTGTATTTAAATCAGTAAAAATGATGTAAATTTTATTTTAGAGAAATGTTGTATTTTTTGTGGCTCCTTTGCTGCCAGATTTTCAGATTTACGTTGTTTTATAACAGAACTTCTTTTTTTTATTTTACAGTTTTTCCATGTTTTGTTAAATTACAGATAATCAGGTACAATCACAGAAATACATACTAATTAACCCTAAAAGTTGTTTTACAAATAGTATTTTGTTCTTTCACAATGTGTAACCATAAAATGACACCACTTTAGGGTATTTAAAACCGCTGAAAATATCATTATTTTAACTGCCTTCATTTGAAAGCAAAGTTTGTATATTTGGATTGAAAAATAATAAATACATCTTTAACTTTTCTTTTACAGATTATTCCTGTTCTGTTAAACTAGAGATAATATTATATAATATAAAGTAAAATTACAGAAAAGATGCATTAATAAAATAAAATAAAATAAAAAATTAAACGCCAAAGCAGTAAATAATGTCTGAATTTAAAATCTATATTTTTACAAAATGACACTTTTTAAATGTTATTATTATTATTATTTATTTATTTATTTATTTATTTTTACTGTATTTAAATGAGCAAAAGTCTCATTATTTTCTAAGATAATTGTTGGTATTTGAAGCAAAAATTAGGATTAAAACACTTTTGACCATAAAATTCCTTCTGTTTACTGTACTTTATTCTGCAAAAAATGTTATTTTCCAGGTATGTGCCTTTATGTTCTCCGGTTTTAAATGTTATGACCTTAAACGCTGTTGTTTCTTGTACTTTTTGTGGCTCCTCTGAAGCCGGATTGTCACCAAACTTCCTCCAAACTTTGAAACTCGTCTTTGACATGATTTGAACATTTAATCTAATCTCTTGAGGTCTCCGACTAAGTTTTTTCTCATCCTGTCTTCTTGAATTTGCTCCGTCTCGTTGGTTTTTCTGGAGGTGTGCTCCTGAACCGCTGGCTCTGACCCCGGGTGTGGGTTGGGTCGAGCCTGCCTGGTGTCAGGACGCCGTATTTACTGTAACTGCAGGTGAAACCCTAGCAGGCCGAGAGCCGACTCCGTCTTCCCCTCTCTGATATCTGAGCGCTCTAAGATCCTGCCTGCAGGCCTGCACCCGCTACCCGCCGATGCCAGCGTGACATCTCAGCTACCAGAGCCCCTTCCTTCGCCTTTATTCCCCCGTTTTTTTGTTGTCTTATCCCCGCCACATTCTTTAGCTTTTTCTTTGCTGTCCCGTCTTTTCTTTTCTGCCCCGAGGTGACGCAGCGACTTCAGGTTTCAGCGGCAGATGTAGGAAAAGAAGGATTAGTCGGCCATTTCCCTAAACACAAACTGCGGCAGGTGTATTGGAAATCCCCCGGTCGAGCTCTTTTTTTTTTTTTTTACCTTTGATTTTTGAGAAGCATCGCCCGAGAGCACGTGAATACAAATAGAGTTGTGTGTCTGTCACTGTGTACTAAACATTCAACTGCCCGTCGCCAGAGGTGGAATATCTCCAGAGTGCTCCTCCTCCGACTCAGCTGATCCTCCGTCCGATGTAATCAAATATGACACCGGCTTGTGCAAACAACAACTCGCTGTGTAATCTCCCCCCTCTCGCCTACACTCGGCTACTTTTTTCCTGCCTCATTCCTGCGCCGGAGATAACGAGAAGCGATTCCAGACCCACTCGGATGCCGGCGGAGAGCTCGTCGCTCCTCCGCATGCGTCGCGTTCGGGTTCACATGCGCGTACGAGGTGAATAAAGGTATCATTGTTGGCTGCAGGTGTGCGCTTGTGCCAGGCAGGCTTCAGCCGAGGATCCCGGAGAACAATGGCCCTCTGTTTGGAGAACACACCTGAGTCAGAGGAGGGAGGTGAGAGGGCCGATGGCAGCGAGATTACACAAGAGCAGACTTCATTAAACCTGAAGGGAGAGCGGGGGAGATAAAAAGGTGGAGGGATGGGAGGAGAGGAGGAGCACGGAGGGAGAGTCGGACCAGGAAACGAGCTTCAGGTGAGCTGGATGTTGAATTAAAACCAACGAGGAGCCGAGGTGACAGCGGAGGCTCACCTGAGGAGCTTCTTAACCTCCGTTTAAGTTCAGGAGGAAGAACGTTGCCCCACGTGGCCCGAGAGCAAACCTCAGTGGATAAGGTCACCCGGGAAAGTCTGGAATTTAAAAACCGTATACTCTCATTTTACAGATTGTTTCCCCCAGTTTTGTTAAACTACAGATAGTAACCAGTAAATTCACAGATAAAAGGCGTTTTTTTTTTTTTTCATGCTAATCCTAAAAACAAAAACCAAATTACACTTCCTGTATTTTCCAGCAGGGGGCGCATTGAGGTGTGTTTTCAGGTCAGAGTGCAAAAATACAGGAAGTTGTTCCAACAGAGATGGCTGTGGATGGGGAAGGTAAGAGAATCCTACGCTATGTATGGGTTGTTTAGGAAATCTAGGGACAGATTACATTAAAAATCCACTTTCTGTTTATTCTTTTAATCGTAGCAGCTTGAGTTCCTTGAAGACGTTCCACTTCTCGTCCAAGAGGTGAAACATCTTCAAGGAACTCAAGCAAGTCCAGCTGCTATGATTGATCCATGAGAACAATCACGACCTGGATGACTGAGAACCTTCACAGACGTCTTTCTGTTTGCTTATTGAGCCAAAGAGCACCGATAATGAAACACCACAGGTCCATGTCCGAGGTTTGGGACTTCAGTGTGTCACGTGTTGTGTTTTTATTTGCATGAAATATGGATGTATGTGTTGTTTTCTGGTTCAAAATGAGCTTACAGCAGTTTGTGTTTAGCTCAGAGGATCGTACAAGGCAGTGGGTGGCTGTGTGTGTCCTTTACTTTATCTAGTGTGTTGCTTTGATTGTAGGTTTTACACTCGGTGTCTGGTAGATTGTTGTTGTATGTAAGGTTTTGTGTTATTGCCTAGTTTTAATTCTAAGTAAATCAGCTGGGAAACAAAGAACCCCTCAAACAGAAATGGATTTGAAGCTTTGTGTGTGATGTGTCCCTCTGGCTTCATGACAACCAGATGTTGTGTTTGAGCAGAGGTGAGCTGGTGTGCTGAGCTGCAGCGAGTGGAAAGAGAGTCGGGGACTTGATAGATTTGTGCAGGAAGCAATGATTTAAAATTCCAGACATGTGAAGCTGTGAAAGTCTTGTTTTAGTGGGAAAAGACCTTCTAAATATGCAACTTTGAGATGAGTTTTTAGTTCTTAAATCAACGTTTATGGTCGTTCTTCATGCATGTGAAGAAAACCAGCAGCTCATCAGTTCAGTAGAAGCTTCTAGAAGCTGCAGGTCCTCCTATTCAGCCGTATTTATGTTAGTAAAGCTTCAGCGTCTGATGTTAAACGTCCACAAACAGCTGCAGCGACGTCAGCAGGACGCTGCTGATCTCCATGTGGACGACGTGGAGCAGCAGCTCATCAACGACAGACTTTACAGCAACGCCACAGCCGGCGAGGAGACGACGGATCACAGGAGACCAAAACGTCTCCGGCTGCAAGATGCATCTGATCAGAATGAAGCCTAGAAAGAGCTTCAGGAAGAGCCGAACCATGACGTCGATGTGTCGGACATAAAGAGGTGAAGAGCAGCAACGCAAGTTAGGTTCCTGTTCAGATAAACGACCTCGTTTCCAAGAAATCTGTTTACTAACTAGAAGCTAGGACTGTGATAAAGTAGGAAGAGCTTTCTGTTTGAAGGAGCTAAAAATACAAAGTAAAGGAAGAGGCAGGACGGAGACGCCAGTCAGCAGCAAAACTTTGGTCTAAGTTTAGTTTTTCAGCTTTTAACCTGCTGTTTGATTAGTTTTACCAACTTGTTATAAGTTTGGTTAAGTTCAGGCCTCACGGTTACTTGGTTAGGTTTAGATTGTAGATCAGTTTAGGTTAAAACGTTTCACAACATGTTAGAAGCTCCTCCATTCTCTGGGTGACCAAAGAGTCCCACGACATCTAGTACATGACGGGTTTGTCT
>NW_007579461.1:56497-94468 GCF_000690725.1 Stegastes partitus | reverse complement strand
ATGAGCACAATCAGGCCCAACTTAACCGAGAATACAGTTTATGGCATTAGGTTGTAATTTTTGGGTGATGTGCATAAAGACAAGTCTCTCCAGTTAACAGACGGTCTTTATTTTCTGCCCGTTGACGGCGTTTTGCAGCGATCTCGTTCTATTTAACGTCTTCTCGTGCATTAGTCAGATGAAGATAAGTGCTGACGTCGGGTTCACTGTGAAGCCGCTGACATGAAGAGCTCAGACAGCGATTACGGAGACAAAGAGGGAATCTCATTCAAAGGCTTTTGTCACTAATTTATGACATGTTCACTCTAAAGTTGGATGAGAGGGAGGAGAAGCGGTGACAAGACGACAAAAGGAAAACCGAATCGAGAAACTTTGAGAGTAATTTCGTCTCCCTGCTGCATCCTTCAATCATCCCTCCTCCTCCTCTCTCTCTGCAAAAGTTCAGAAAGTCAAAACATCCCTACTTCCACGCAGGATGAACGCTGTTTCTGTCTCAACTCCTCAAACATGAAACGCAAATGGTATGTAAATGTCGTCTTTGATTCTGTTTAATGTATCCGGGGTACAAGGTGCGGAGAATGAAAGCGTCTTCTCCTCCCTGCCTATAAAGCGCTACGCTACACCTTTACAGGACAGTGGACCCCCCGCTGCGAGGATAATAGGAAGAAATTGTTTTGCTATGAGATGAAGCGATAAAGGGAAAAAGTATGATTTTTCAAAGACTTCGCCGCTCCTCTCCGACACCCTCCTCGCGCTCCGTCTGGAGTGCATGAGAGGGAAAATTGTCGAGCGCTAATTGAGTGATGGCTGATTGTTGAAGTGCTCATCTTTGATGTTTTTTTTCTTCCTGCCCATGTAAATGAAACATCAAGAACGCCACGGATGTTTTTTTTTGCGAGGAATTGTGATGAAGTCGGGAGTTTGAAGGGGGATAGTTTATATGTGTGGAGATGAAGACCTGAGTGTCAGAGAGGAAGTTTGGTCTTATGGCTCCACATCCTACACCCATACGAGGGTTCTTCAGAATGTTCTGGAAACAAGCTGCCGGTTTGGGCCACATAAACTATGAAGTCTTCTATCACTGTCCACAAAACCTCAAACGTTTGAAGCAATCAGAAGAGCGTGAAGCTTGGAGCTGCTGATGTTGCTCCAGGACAGTAAATCCATCACGTGTCTGAAGATGTTCCTCCGTGAACCTCACCGACTGTCTGACTTCTAGTTCCAAAACTTTCTTGGCCGCCATTTTCAGAACGATGATGAAATCATAAATGCTGCTGAAGAGAATCTGGAGGCTCCAGATGTGACCTCCTTCCTCAAACATCAGTGGAGACAGTGTGTTGAAATTAAAGGAAACTATGAAAGACAAGGCGAGGCCAGAACTTCTTGAAGTACATCCATCACGGTCTTCTAAACACGATACCTCGGATACATATGGAGGGAATTTCTTTGAATTTGGCCCAAATGTTCACCTGAATGAGCTGATTTTTGGTCAGTGTGACCTCTCAAACCAAGATTTTTTTTAAACCCAAGAGCAGAAGGGAAGCTTGATGTTTCACATTTAGTCGGTTCCTGAATCCAATCTTGGGTTCCCACCTTGACATTGTTTAGAGAATTGGTACCATTTTCTTTTGCTGCAACATCCATTTTTAGAAGCTTTGTTCTCTCTCAAGGCTACAACTTTATGTTCTGTCTGAATTTTGCTGGCCGAAGGTGAACATAGAAGGAATTTAACCAAATGTTTTGTTTCTGAATGAACACACTTAGAGGACTTTAAAGACGGGACAGAAATGGTTCTAGAAGAGTATTAGCAGCAAAGTGTAGTACGCAGCGAAGTTTAGGTTTCAGAATAATCGTAACCGACCGCTCCCTGGTTGAAAGTCCAACATGTTTCCTGGACTTTGTTTCTTGTTCAGACTCTTTCCTCCTAAATCACAGTCAAAATAAAACCATTATTCTTTCAAACATGAACGAGGGAGCTCTTGTGACAGGTTTATTCAGCTCTGGTCGCCTGTTTTCTGCACATTAAGGACTCGTTCACGGATGTTTTCCTCCTCTGTTTCCTAAAGTGTCCACGTGGCTGTTGTTTTACAGAACATCTCCACACGAGTAGCAAAAACAAGTACAAATGCTATCAAAAAAAAAAAGCTTGCTGGACCAGTCAAATACAAGCGAGGAACGTTCTCATGTCGTCAGCTCTGCAGACTTTAATCTGTGTGCCGAGGCTTTTATTGTGAAGTGATGCAGCAAAGCCAAACTAAAGAAGTAAAGCTCATGTCGTGTTTTAGTGCAGACAAGGCCCAACTCTGTTGTCATGTCGGACCTCCACCTGCCCCCGTCTCCCTCCAGCAGCATCACCTGATCCTCCTCACCTGTCCACTCACCTGCATCCACTTTCCTCGGTGCAGATCTTCTTCCTCTTCTTCTCCTTTCAGCTGCTGGCGTCAGGGGTCACCACATCTGTTTTCATCTGTCTGGGTCGTCCTCTGTCACACCGACCAGCTGCAGTCGCCTCATATGCACCATCAGTCCACCGCTCATCCTCTGACACACTGTTGATGTGTCGGTTTTTATTCCTGCCTGGTTTGTGACTGCATCTGTCTGATGCTTTTAGTCGTGTCCTGCTGTTGGATCTTGTGCAGGATTTAGTGAACTACAAGCTTGACTTTACCTGTTTTGTTATGTGTCTGTGAAGATCCTCAGTCCTCCAGGTCGTGGTTGTTCTCGTAGTTTAATCGTAGCAACTGCTTGAGTTCCTTGAAGACGTTTCATCCGAGAGGCTTCATCGGTTCTGACTGGACTAGTTTAGAGTTCCAGATATCCTGAAGGATCCATTAACACTTGAGTTTAGGTTGAAACGTTACAAACTCTCAGGATTCTTTCTGTTTCTGCAGTTTCTGGTCCTGATGAATGATGCTGATTTAAAAAAACAAGGCCATCTACTTTTCAAATCTGCCGGCAGGTTTTGGGGTTAAACGGGTCTGAGAGGTGCTGTTGATGTAAGAATAGGTTTAAATGCTCTTATCTGTTCGTCCTCGATAGAACATTGACGGCAGCCTTTTGCAGACGGACCAGCGAGGAGGTTTTTCAATCAGAATTCACCGCTATGTAGGAAAATTCAGGAGGACGCAGACCAAAGACATTTTTCTTTATGCAAAAAGTAAAACAAAACTCTAACCGTACGTGCACACTTTCTCCGTCATTTCACCATAAACGTCGTACACAGTCCTAGAAGGCCTTGATTGCAGCATTTTGCAGACGGACCAGCGAGGAGGGATTTCAGTCAAACGTTTCTGTTGTTTGTTTTGGAAATTCAATTCTGAATCGAGGAAAACTGACAGATGTAGTAAACTCCACAAAGACACAGACTAGATGAAGACGTATTTCTTCTCGCCAACTAGCATGAAGGTCGTACATGCAGGGAAGAAAAAAATAAGAACACGATTTGAACATAAATGCTAATATCGTGCGTCGACATAAAAGGCTGCTGCAGACACGAGTTTTTTTTTTTTGCGGGTTTACCGTCAGTGGTTTTTAGCGCTTCAACTCCAACAAAGGCTGCATGTGACCAGACTGGCAGGCCTGATCCAGCTGGGCTTGACAGCAGAGCACACATGAAAGAAAGGGATGGAGGGATGGAGTGGTGAGCGCAGGGAGGAAGAAAAGCGAAGGATGAACAGAATCACACACTGGGATCCTGCTGTTCACAGCAGCAGGTGCAAGAGGGGAGGCGAGAGGGGGGTAGAAGTGATGGGGAGGGGGGAGGAGGGGGGTACAAGTGGTTTTGTGGGAAGGAGAAAAAGAGCATGTGATGGGTTTGGGTGGGGGGGTAACATATGGGTAGCATTCACTGAATCACTGCTTATAAGCCAATGAGATGGAGGCCCTGCGTGGGCTCCAGTAAATAGAATCCCTGTTTGATTTCTGCGCTACCGTCAGGCTTTTTCATTACGCTCTATTGAACCGGCGATGACGCTCCGGACTGCAGAGCCGACAACAGCAGGAAGGCGCACACTTCACTGTCGGCCGCCCGCTGCGTGAAGGTAAACAGCGCAGATAAGCAGCGAGTGGCTGTCAGCCGCAAAGACACATGAAGAAAACACCTTCTGACCAGGCTGCGAGGGTCGACTCTGCTACGAGGCTTTCATGTTGCTGGAAGTGTTTCTGCAGAAGTCCCATTTCTTTCTGCTTTCTCCCCATTCTGCAAGCGTGAAACCTCAACATTTGGCCCCGAATGCTTTAAATTGTGCAGAAAAACAGCCTTAAACAGGAGGTGAAGCAACCAAGGGCCACGTTTTTGTTTTCATTGTGTCGCAAAATAGGATAATAGCCGAGTGAGGCAGCGCTAACGTCGACGCCTGCACTCCCCTGAGCGAGCTGGTGCCCTAACAAAGATTTTTTTCAAAATAAAAAAAAAAAAATACCCAAAGTCGGGGAAGATGGAGCAGCAGGAGGAGGAGGAGGAGGAGGAGGAAAAGGGGGGGTATTTCAAATTACAGTACATCAGTCTGGAGGAGAGGCATCTTTCTTGAAGACTGGGCGTTGACAGACAACAAGAGAACAGGCAAGGGAGGATAGCTGAAGATCTCTGCCTTTGATGAGACATAACAATATCCAAATCCCCAACCGCCTCTTATTTAAGTTACTGAGGACTCTAAAAAAAAAAAAAAAGAAAGAAGGGAAGTTCCTCCAAAGTCGCTCAGAAGCTTGTGCGCTTTAGGTGAAGGGAGGGAATGGAGGGAGCAAGAAGTAGAAGGGTGGGGGAAAGAAGATAATGTTTATGCATTAGATTTTCAAAGCGCTTTTTTCTGCAAGGAAATTCAGATTCAAAGGTGTACTTCTTGCAGGAAGATCTAAAGGATTCTTTCTCCCTCTCCCTGTTATTGCTTGAGTGACAAAGTCTCTCTGTAGCTTAGCCAGGACTTTGTATGCACATGGTAAGTGAGCGTGAGGAGGCCCTACATAGCTACAGTACATCCACCGAGGGGACCGAGTGATGTCTAACTGTATATTTTATATATATATGATATTCTCTACGCTCAAACTACACATTTGACATCAAAGAGAACAGTAACGCTAAAGTAACACCTCGACTAGGCAATCAAATGCTGCCGTTGGAGTCGAGTCAAGCGCCCCTGCCGCCCCACCAGCGATGCTGCCGCGCTCACAATGGAGCCCGAGCCGCGAGCCCACACTTATCGCGGCAAATTCCAAACTCGTCGGCGCAATATTAACTGAGACTGAGACTTTTCTAAGTGGAAGTTTTGAACTCCGCGAAAAACTTCAAGAGGCTGGAGCACTTTGAAAGAGCTGAAGGAGCGGAGACGAGGGTGTGTGTGTGTGTTCGTGTGTGTGTGTGTGTGTGTGTGGATAGTTGCTGAGCGCAGCACTCGTACATACGTGTGATTAAAAATTCAAATGAGCGCCTTTAGAATCGATGGAAAGGCTTTGAGGCTCCGTAATGAGGCTGATATATGAAGTTTAAACATTGGAGGGCTGCTGGAAGTGCCACCGTGGAAAAAGAGACAAGGAGGGAAACGAGGGGGAGAAGAAGAAGAAAAAAAAATTTAAAAAAGGGGGAAGATTTGTGGCTTTGATGCCGGGATATCACCGTGGGGCACGACTGGCTGGCTGTTGGGATGGCTGGGTGCTGCTGCTGCTGCTGCTGCATGGGATCCGGAGTGTTTTGCATCGTCCCCCAAGATACCATTTCGAGCAATCCTTCGCTGGAGAAGGAGGGAAGTCATGAAAGAAAGAAAAAAGTGGATAAAGCCGCACAGATCGGGGGTTAAAGGAGGAACAATGAGAAGTGGCTGCTATCAGTTATACACCTGTCAATCACATACACACCAGCACATTCATGCACACACACACACACACACACACACACAATAGGACAAGTTCATGTGTGTGTGCGACCACATGCAATGACACACACTTCTATCAGTGGAAGCAGTGGGAGTCTAGTGCCACTTTGAACTTGCCTACCATTAAAAGCCTGACAGAGTTTTGAAGAGGCCTATTGAAAGGGAACCTGTGCATTTATGATGTAAATGTATTTTTTTTTTCCAGCCCTTTCTTCTTCTTCTTCTCTCTCTCCCCTCCTCTTCCCCCATCTTTTTTTTTTTTTTTTTTTTATTTTGACAGCCTTTGAAATTTGTCATATGCACATCCAATTTAACAGCCAGAAAAAGACTTCTTTGGCCCCCTTTTCTTTTTTCTTTTTTTCTCTTTTCGCAACAATCCATTTTCATATCAACTTGAAAGGAATTGGCTGAATATTTTCGCTTGATTTTTCTTTAATGTGATCACCGCTGTTGCAGTCGCTCAACGTGTTGGGAGTTATATTGTTTTAGTCAGATAATTTTCTGTCAGATTTACTCTCGAAACCGCTTCTTCAAAGGGAGAAAACAAGTGATTTTCTTTTTTAAAGGAGGACAACAACGTCTTCAGTAGTTGTGTATCGCCGTTTCTTTCACTTTAAACTGGCTGCTGCAACCTTTTTCTTTCATTTGTGGCACCAAACCCCTTCAACCGCTCTGAAAATAAGTCTCTTTAAGCCCTATTTTTGCTGGATCCAACAGCAGAGACTGTGTTCATTAAACTGCCAATCAGGCGAGGTGTTTGATGTGAGCGTCTGCGTCGTGTCAAACCTCCACACTGACCAGCAGAGGCCACAGGAATCGTACGTACGGTCATTCTGGATGATGCTGCATCCCGTCATTTGTTCATTTAAGGCAGACACACAGCTGTAGGGAGTGTTTGCAGGGAACAGAAGGGTTTGAAGAGGTGCATGATGGGTATGTGGTACAGAGCTGCAAGCGTGTCTTGTAGTTCTATGCACATTTTAAAGTATCGCATAAGAGAAGTTAACTGAAGCATCCATCTGTCCATCATCTCTACACCTTAATCCTCACTAGGGTCATGGGGGGCGGAGCCTATCCCAGCTGACTCAGGGTGAAGGCACCTGGACAGGTAACCAGTCTATCAACCTCAACATGTTTTTGGACTGTGTGGGAAGAAGCCGGAGAACCCGGAGAGAACCCACGCTGCACGGGGAGAACATGGAGACTCCACGCAGAAAGATCCCGGGTGTCCTCACCAGGACACGAACCGGCGACCTTCTAGCTGTGAGGCAACGATGCTAACCCCCTGAAGCAACGAAATTTGATTTATCTTTTGCAAAAAATGCCCCAGAAAGTTTTTATGTTGGCTTGAGGTGGGTTTGCTATATCGAAAGAGAGCTCTTGTCACCATCTTTCTCCTAAAGAGGGCCAATGTTAGTTTCTTTTTGAAGTTATTTAGCTTCTTCTACTCCGTTTCTTGCAGCCACGTAGCCTGCAGCGCCACCTTCTGACAACAGCCAAAGCATTAATGTAAAATGAGCTAATTCAGATTTTTTTTTGTTGTGACATTTTTAAAAGTTTGCTTTAAATGAAAATTATATTAAAACACTTTTAGCTGAGATTGTCGTCAAACTCGTCGTCTATTCGTGTGCATGTTTTGAAGCATGCCATCAATTAAAGTGAAAACTATGACGCTAAAATTTCACCAAAATGTTTTACACGCGTGAGTTTTAAACTGACCAATCAGCTCGTTCTTTCACTGTCTTCGCCTCCAGACGGCGTGACACATGGTTGACACCGGCGGACATGAAGAATAATTACAGGTTTCTGCAGTGAAATCAGTTCTTATAGACTTTTTTTTGCATTTTCTCTCAAACATGGACGAACCTTCGTCTGTTACGTCTCCTTCAAACGACTGAATTTGCTTCCAGCTCCGTCCAGCCGTGTTGCCTCCAATATGACCTTCTGATGACACTTTATTTACTAGAAAGCGGTTAATGGTTAATTTATTTTCTGTGACATTCAAAATTTCAGATTAATTAGACGATTTTGCAGAAACAAAACCGCTGCTGAAGCTGTTGTCAGAGGTTGACATGTGGCTGCAAACATGTCTCGTATTTAGATGCACATTTCATTTTGAAGTATTGCATGAGATCAAGTTTGTTTTTGGAAATTCAAGAAACCTTTTGGCCTTATTGAGAAACAGTTTGTATGTTTCATAGTAACCAGAAAGACTTTTTTTTTTTAATTTTGCGATCACTGAGCAGCTTCTTCTTTCGTTGTGACTTCTCTCCACTTTTCGGCCAAAGTTTGTTTCCGATCTTTTAGGTGTTTTTAGTCGGTGGCAAAAAAAAAAAATTCCATCTTCTTCTACTTTGTTCATTATAGCGCTGCAGCCTGTAGCGCCACCTTCTGATGACACTGTGCAGCCGAGTTTGTTAACTCGACGGCAGTTACCAGAAACAAGCCTCATTCTTAGTTTTGTCTCTCTATTTTTTTGTCCAATATTACAAAAGTTTCCTTCGAATTCATTTGGCAGTAACGTAGAAACACAGTTAGTGCCGCCGCTGAACGTGTGCCGCAGTTTGTTTGGCAGGAAGGATTTTTTGTTTGCTCGGCAGTGATTCATGTTCTTAACGTCATTTTACAGTTTTACAGTTAATTCGTGCAAAACTGTGCTCGAGTCCAGACTGACAGAACCTTTGACCACAAACACGTCCAGCCGTCTGAACGCTGGGTTTCATCAGCTGCGAGCTCGTGGGAAGAAATTTCCTCCTCCTTGCTGTTTTGACCCATTAATATGAAATGATCTTTTCTTGCTCAACTCCCTCCAGCCGCCCGGTTCAAAGCCTCCAGCTGGACACGGCGGCGGCTGGATGAGAGGGAAGCCGAGGCATGAGGCGGAGGTGGGGGGTGATCCTGACATGGGTGTGTTAAAGAGTGTCGGGGAGGAGTTTGGCGACAGCTGGAGGCCGGCGCTGCTCGGCTCGCTCTCCCACCTGTCAGTAACCCGCCACGTCCGCCCACACAGACACAAGAACAAAGTTTAATATGAAGATGTATGCAGCGCTGGCTCGGTCGCACATGCATATTGATTACGTGGGGCAAAGGGCAACTCGGAAGGGCTGCAAACATGTCATGTCAGAGCTAGTGGAAGTTTCTGGCTTGTAAATAGTGTTGCTACCAGTTCGTCTATGTTTCTCAGTAGCATGGTGGTTTTTTCATCAGTTCAGCTCTTTTATTAATCAGGTTGTGCAGTCGGCAGCGTCCACACAAGCCACATGTTCATGAGCATTTCTGAAACAATAAGCAGAGCAAAGCTTTAAGTTACTCTGCATGGAGCCACTTTTAAAACAAACTAGCATTTTAATAGCAGCATTTCTTTATTTCTTCAGCTGCGTCATGATTATGTTCATGTCTTACTTCCAACAGTTATGTAGATGCCGGACTGTACGAGGGTGCTTCTAAAAGGTCTCACCAGAAAAGGTCCAGAAACAGATTGTTCTTGCATTAATGTCCAACATTGTCTCCCTTAACCCCAACGATCCACAGTGTTCAGACTTGAGCCCCAGGCACTTCCTACTTTGCATTTTATGTAATACAGGGTCTTAAATTTTATATTTTTGACCTTGTTAGGTAGGAAGTCATCCACGTGTCCTGATCAGACGCCTGAACAACCGTAACTGGATCCTTGTCCGAGCTCCTCACCGTATCTCCAAGCCTGAGCCCGGCTACCCGACCGAGGAAGATTATTTGGGCCACTTGTATCTGCTCCTTTTTCCACTCACTGCCCAGAACTTATGACCATAGAAGAGTCTTGGTGCAAAGACAGACTGAGGCAATCAAGAGGCTTTCCAGACAACCCAGAACTCAATTTCATATCTCATGTGGCCTGGGTGGCTGGAGAAAGGGACGTCTTGAATGAGCTGCTGAGCCTGATGCCTCCACAACCCAATGCAGGATAAGTGGAATGAAATGGACGGATGGATGGTGACTTGGTTTGAAATACAACGATGGATCACTGCATGGCGGCGGCACCACTATGCACAGACGTACACTGATTACCATTAGAACCACGTTTCTTATGTTGTGTGGGTCCCCTGGTGTTGCTCAGACAGCTCGGACACTGAACTTCTCAGGTTGTCCTGTAGGAACTGTGGCCAGGATGTTGGTATTGGATCCTCTGGACTCTGTGAGTTGTGTGGTGGAGCCTCGGTCCATCAGGTTAGGATCTGGGGAGTTTGGAGGCCCGGTCAACACCCTGGGCTCTTAAAGTTCTGCATAATTAAGGGTATAGGACTGTCCACTTGTCCACTTCACTTCTGTTTAGGCTCCACCATATTTTTAGATGAGTGTCAGGTGAAACCTCGTACTGCCAACGGGGTGAAGGCTGGAGCCACCACATGGGTCCCAAAGAAAACCAGTGTTTGATGGGAGTTTGTCTGTGATATGGGATGACTGGTGGCTTCGTTTACTCCCTATTGTGTGTAGCTTCCTCAACTATTGTGTCATAACTACTATTAGGGCGGCTGTAGCTCAGGTGGTAGAGCGGGTTGTCCTCCAATCGCAATGGTTGGCGGTTCGATCCCCCTCCACAGTCAGAGTGTCCTTGGGCAAGACACTGAACCCGAAGTTCCTCCCAATGGCAGGCAGCCGTCACCATTGGTGTATGAATGTGTGTGTGAAAAGCGCTTTGGATAAAAGTGTTATATAAGTGCAGACCATTTATTAGGAGACTCAGGTTTTTAGAAATCTCCAGTGAGCAGAGCATTACGAAGGAATGTTGGTGTGAAAGTCGTGTTTATAGCTTGAGTTTGAGATCTAATATGCAAAGATGATATATTAATATATCTTCAAAAGTCACACCAATAGCATGCCAACAGTAGATTGACATTTTATGTGTATATAACGTTTAGACATCTAGAAACCAAAGTCCTTTAGCTTGGGACATTTTACCATCTTAGCCATTAGTCCCATAATTCCATTATTCCAACTACAATCACAGGTAAAGCTGAAATGTAGAAAACTCACGTTTTATTTTACTTCCATTCCTTATAGTCTGGGTTTTAACAGAAAATATCATCCGTGTACATTGTTTGTTGCCGTCGGCCTGCTTTGATGTGATTGATGAGCTTTAGTTTAATTCTGTTCCACTGACGGCAGCAGAAGGAAGAACACACGACGTATAGCATCAAAGTTTTCAAGACTCACAGACAGTAAATATAAAACCGACACCATCCCGTCAGATGTGTCTCCATACAGGGATTGTGAACATCAGGGCTGTATAGAAGTAATTGAACGGTGCAGCAACATTCTCTAAACAAGTGCAGCAACACTTTTCGACATGAGAAACCTATTAGAGCTGATGTGTATCTTACTTCACTGCTGGACCGCCTATAGGTTGAGAGAGATGCTTTGGTGTCGTATCTTTCACTTACTCACACACACACACACACACACACACACCTCGCGTGTTGTTGTTGCCCAAAGCCCGGTGGCTGAGTCTTAATAAAGCGTAAATCCCCGCCGAGCATCCTCTCTCCGTTTCCACGACTTCCTGCTGCTCGTCTGTCTCAAGAGTGCCGTAATTTACTGTCACAGAACTCCTCAAACCGGCCGCCACACCGAGCACCGAGGGGGACGGGAGGCTGGGTAACACAGATCACCGTCAAAAAGGAAGAAAAACAACGAGAGAGAGAGAAAAAAAAACATCCCTGCTTCCTAAGAATAAAAAATAATGGAGGGGAGGAAAGAAACTGTTTTCCACCGACTCAAACACACACAGCAGTTCGCCCAGCTTTGTTTAGGTTTCTGGGGTTTTTTTTTGGCGGGGAAGAGAAAAAGAAAAAAGGGGGGAAAAATTGCTAGGTGGTTGTCAACGGTTGAAGCTACAGCTGCACCTGGCATCGTGCTACCGGGCTTTGATCACTTGTCGAGTGAAATTCCGCCACTGGATTAAAGTGAAGGAGGAGGGCAACCGAGGCTGGGAGGACCTGAAAGAGCGACAAAGGAGGGAAATACTGAGAGGACGAGTCGTCTTAAAAGCAGCTCGGCGTGTTTTAGGCCTTTAATGTCGCCCTGTTGGCTGTAATTAAAATCAGCGTGAATCGTCGAGTTGGTCTAAAGCCGGCCCGCTGTACACTGTGCAAACGCTCTGGGTTTGGATCTGCATGCAAAGTGAGACGAGATGCAGAATCCAGACTCAGTTGTGATGGTGGAGTTTGAGTTTAGCGGTTAGTCGATGTAAAAGTAAAGGAGAACGATTTTAAGAAAAAAGGGATGAAAACTGAAGGAAACAGGCCAGAGACTGTCTGTGTGTGGACGGATGAACATGTGGAGCCTCCTGGAGCTCACTGTAAAAAAAACTATTGAAATCTGACAGAAAAGGGGCCAAAAAATATGTTTTAAGCACAGTTTTAATCCTGCAATGCTTAAAAAATACTGTAAATCTGTACTGTAAAAAAAAACAAAGGCAAATATCTGTAAAACAACTCTATTTCTTAGCTGATTTAATTACATTAAATTTATTGCCAGACATTATTTTAAAAATAAAGATTTTTGATTTTAATTCACATTTATGACTTGTTTTATTCCTGAGTAAATTAGAACTTTTTTCTGGGATTTTTACTAGTTATGATCTCTAATTGAACGAAATAGGAATATCTGTTAGATAACTGTTTGTTTATTTATTTATTTATTTTAAATTGGGGTAAATCATGGCAAAATATATATTTTAAATGATTTAAATATGGTAAAATTGGGATTCTATGGTCACATGATGTAAAAGAACAAATCACGATTTAGATTGAGATTTCTGTTATGGACATTATTTACAATTTTGGCCTGTTTTTGTTTGATCTTAACCCTTAAATTAATGCTTTTTTCTGTGATTTTCATACTTAGGACAAAATATTTGTAATTGTACAATAGAGTCAATTTTTGTAAAATAACAGTTATCATTTATGTATTGTTTTTACCCCTTAATATAGACTTTTTTTTCTTTAAAATATCAACAAATGTGTAAATAATAATTATTTTTTTGCTCATTTAGATACAGTAAAACAAAAAATAAAATACTGGGTTTTTTTTATGTGGATGTTATTTACAATTGTGGCATTTTTGTGATTTTTTTTAACAGTCAATATGTAAATTTGACTAGTTATCTGTGATTTAACAAAACAAAAATATTTGCAAAATACCAGTAAATTGCTTTTAAAAAATATAATTAAACTGCTAACATATATATATTTAATTTTTTACAGTGTTGTATACGTGAATCCACGACTTTCACGTCGCTTCAGTTCCAAATGTGAACTCTTAAATTCCTACAAACGTGCTTTTAGTTTCATTTGTCCCAACAAGCCGTACTCGTGTAGTTAAGCAGTATTCCCAGATCCCGTTCACCTCTCTGTGCTGTCTGCTGTCTGCTATCACCTTCAGCCTGACATCAGTCTTGGCTCACATACTTGCAGTCGCCTCCTCCCTGCGGCCTCCTCGTGGACCCACAGCGTCGAGCGACAGGTGACGCCGGCACACTGCAGCCCTGCTGTGCGAACGTAAAGCAGCAGTTAACTCCCCCTCAAACATGCCTGGACGTCCAAACTAAACTGTTAGCGATGCCGAGTTAACACCTAGCGTGGGAGCCCCGTTGCTCTGAACGGTGGGAGCGACCTTGAGCCAAGCACCAGGAATTCCCACCACTTGACAGCTGGCTCTCACGTACGCCCTTGACTTAGCATGCGCTAATGCTGTCAGAGATGTTTGGGAAGAGGGCCGCTGGCATGCTAATCTGCGCTATGTTTGCCACAAGGCTGAGCCGGAGCTGTCCGTGGCATGTACAGGGGAGGTGTTGACAGTAGTGCTACCAGTTGTTCGATCCTCCTCGCTGGGGTGGCACCGGCACATGAAAGGGGAGCAGAGATTTCCCAGGTTGCCGTGGACGGCCACAGCAACTGGGTGAGGCGATGGAGGGAGGGGCGGTAGCCATGGCAGCTGCTTCCACGGTGATACATCGCCGTGGGGGTCCGCCGCCGCCGCCATAGGACACGCACGCCACGCTAATTCAGTCATGCGCCCACATGTACGGCACATCAGAGCATGAGGGCCTGTGCACGCGTGACATAAACGTGGTCCTCGTCCGGAGAGCACTTTAATAAAGTTCCCTGATGCATCTGCTGTCGCTGAGATGAACAGGCTGCTGCAACAAGTGACGGCATTTATCTCAATCTCTGAAGTAGAAAGAAAGAATGACGCCACTGTGTGGAAGCAGTTCTTTAAAACATCATGTGACAGGGATTATGAGTGTGTGTTGCTTGATTGTGGTCCTTCAAGTTTAAAAGTTAGTTAAAGAAGCCACTTTCTTGAGTCTGTAACTTTGACCAAACCAATACCCAACATCTGTCTGCTGAAGCCTTTTTATTCAAGGTTAAATGTCTGGACTTTAACTGTCTAAAGGCACCAGGTGGATGTTTCATGGATTCTGTTTTGGTGATGTGCACAGGACCAAGGACAGACATAAGTTACTGTCCATGAAGACGAAAAATTTGAATACAAACAGTATATTGTTCCAAAGCCTCCGTTGGCCGACCTTTCATAAAACTACAACCACGTTCTGAGCTGTGAGTCTCCCTCCATCGCTGTGGGCGGCAGCAGCACATCAAACTATCTGATCTTTAATGCAGTGGTCACAGTTTTCAAACCTTTTTTTTGACTAGAAAAGAGCAAATCTTTAGCTTTAAGCATTGGCAGATCCGTCCCTAGCATCTCTCTGTTGAAAACTTTTTACTGAAGTTTGAATTTACAGACTTTATTGGTCTAAAGTTTGAAATATTCAGAAACTAGGTGGATGTTTTGTTGATGTTGGTTTTGGTGATTTGCACATTGCACGGGTTTTTAGCTCCACGTTGTTTAGTGAAGCTTGAAACACATCAAAAGTATCGGCAGTGCAACGCATAGTGACGGTAGAATAACACAAGACACTGGAAAAGAATAATTCCTTTTTTTTTAAAAAACCATGAAATCATAAAAAAGTCACATGAAAAAAGCCAGAAAGCTCATTTATGACAAGATTTCTTCTGCATAGAAGTGTGTTTTTTATTGTTATTGAGTTATTTCTCATGAAAAAGAATAAATAGATGTTTTTACCAGAACATTTGTTGGCCGACTTTATCTTACAAAGGTGCCGATTCTCTGATTGAACCCTCCAGACCTGTAGGGGGCGGTATTTTGTCAGCCAACATATAACTATAAATGCTGCATTCCAAACTGCACACATTATCTTTTTACTTTTACTCTTTCATGCAGTACAGCTGGGACGTACGACTTTCGTATTATATTGCACTTTAAGCTTCTGCAGAGAAAAACGAGCTGCCATCTGACGCAGAGGATTGTGGGTCAGAAAATGATGAAGGTTTGCAAACTGCAAAATCCAACCAGATGCAGTGAGACATCCTGGTATTTTTGGCAGGCTGCGTTTGACGTGCTGTGTGTTGGGACGTAGTAAATCTGTTCCTGGCATACTGTATAGTCAGGTAGTATGGATACTGGAACGCACCCAAAGGACTCTTCTCATTTCTCAGTTCTGTGCCATATTTCCTCCTCTGATCTCTGTCCGACCCAGAAATCGATCTCGGCCCATTTTGAAGGATGTCTCAATTCCTAAAATGCATCTGGAGGCGAGAGGAGGTTTGCTGGAGGAGCGATGAGGAGGAGGAACAGGTGTCTCCTCAACATCTGGGGTGGTTTAAAGGGACGTGACTCACAGCTGGAGGATACAAACCCAACAAACCCAACAGCAGCGTGGCTCCAGAAGCCTGAAGGTTCCCGTTGGAGGTTCTTCATCTGTGAATACATCCTTGTTTTAGTTATTTCAGAAGCAAACTTTCTGCCCTCAGCTGTTTGTGTAACGCTGTCTGTGTCGTACTCTTCATACAAACATTTGTTTTGCTTCACACAATAAAAAAAAAAAGCCAAAAACATATATAAAAACGGGTAATTATCAGCTAGCAGGCAGCGGCTAATAGAGCAGGAGGCTACACTGTAAAAAATGTTGTCTAAAAGCATTCCTTAAATGATGGGAAAACTATTTATCGTTAACATTTTACAGATTTTCCCAGTTTTGTCAAATTGCGGAAAATAACTCTTAAAATCACTGAAAAAAATAATGTGTTCATTTATGTGTTAACTGTAAAAAATAAAAAAAATAAAAAATAGGCCAACACTGTAAATAATGTCCACATCAAAAATCTGTATTTTTACAGATAGTAAAATGTTTTAGATTGTTTAAAATCATTTGACTGCATTCAAATCAAGAAAAAAAAAATGTATTTACTGTTGTCTGAAAGAAAAAAAAAACATTAATATTGACGATAAAAAATGTTTGTTTTTTTTAAAAAAGGAAAAAAATTACAGATATTCTCTGTTTTGTTCAATTAAAACTCATCAAATCACAGAAAATGGTGTTACTATGCATGTTAAATGTAAAAACACACAACTTAAACTAAATGTTTTAACAATAATGTATTTTTACAGCATAATTTCTTGTTCTAAAATGTTAAACTGTTAAATTGTTGCTTTTACTGCATTTAAATCAATGAAAAGTTTCCTTATTTTACAGATACATGCCATTAGTTCAGAAAAAAATTATTTCAAGGATGGAAAACAGTAATTTTACAGATTTTATAAGAAAATCAGCAAGAGTGCCCGATTGTCACGGCTTTTGTGTTCTTTTTGTTTAGTTTTTAAGATATTTTTTGGCACCTTTACTGCCAGATTTTTACCCTTTTATCAGGATTTTTTTTTCACAGTGTACAAAACAACAGTTTAAAATACTCTGAAGCTCTGAAACTAGAACATCTTGTTTGGTTAAATGCCTCCTCTCTCGTTGGGTCTCCTTCCTGCCCTCCTCCACTTAAGACGAGGAACTGAGAGAATGTGCAAACTGAGAAATGAGAAGAAAGAAAGCAGGACATGTGAAGGTGACCATGAAGCCTCCACCTGATGGAGCCTCCACCAGTGGGAGCTCTGAGCACCACAAGTCAGAAGAAAAGAGCAGCATCAGCAGAGAGTCTGGGTTTGCGGACAGACGGCCGACCGATAACTCCTGACACCGTGCTCTGCTCAGCGCTGGTTTCTGTGTTGAAGTGGTAATTTGGTGGGAATTACAGTTTTCTGTGCTGCAGTGTAAAGTTAGCTCCTAGAGGCTATTTTAGCGCACAGCTGCTGATGTTTAGATGTTTACGGCCGTCGGATCAGCTGAACGCTGACTTGACGGGCCGGACAGCCTGATTGCTGGTTTGTACTGAGATGGAAACTTTGGCTTTATTGCATGAGTGATTGATAGGCAGAGTTCCAGAAACCTCCACTGCTCCGACTCGGAGCCCAACAGAATTTAATACGCCGGCGTCCTGTAATTACCACTCTGGGCCGCCGAGGCCATTGTTGCTGCTGCTCAGCAAACGCTGCATAATCTTTCTTTAACCCTCTGAATCCCCGAGTAGGCGTCGCTCCGGTCACGTTTTCACTCACTGTGGGTTCATTTTACACTCCAGTGCAAAGTTCTGTGGAAACAGAACAACTGGTTAGAAGGAGAGAGGATTCAGAGATGGTTTTTGTGCAGTAGGACTCCGGTATCATGTCAGAAATCCATCCATCCATCATCTCTGCACCGCTTTATCCTCACTGGGAGGGCTGGAGTCCATCCCAGCTGACTCAGGGTGAAGGCAGGTTCACCTGGACAGGCAACCAGTCTATCACAGGGCTACACTTAGAGACAGACAACCAAGCACACTCACATTCACACCTACGGACAATTTACAATCACCAATTAACCTCAGCATGTTTCTGGACTGTGGGAGGAAGCCGGAGAACCCGGAGAGAACCCACGCTGCACGGGGAGAACATGGAGACTCCACGCAGAAAGATCCCGGGCGTCCTCACCGGGACACGAACCGGCGACCTTCTAGCTATGAGGAGACGGTGCTAACCACCGAGACACCTGCAGCCTCATGCCAGAAATCATATGTAAAAAACAAAAAAAACACAAACACAGGCTGAATTTCTCATTCACATCTCATTTGTTTTATAAAAACTGGAAAAAACTGAATCAATATGTTACCAAAACTGAAACACACGGTGCCTCCACAGACTAAAGTTGTTTAACTACTTATAATTTTACAGCCTCTACCAACCAGGCGTTCACACACCATCCTGCACTTCAGGTCTAGAAAGCTGTTTCACCACTAACACCTTACTCCTCTGTATGCTATTTTAAAGCCATGCTGCATTTATTTTACTGATTAAATATTGTTATTTATTTATTACAGTGCCTTTAATTTGCTTTAATTCTCGCCTCCTCTTTGTTCAAATATTGTCTCGTGACTGCTGCAGGTTGCAGTTCGTGTACTCGAAGCTTCTCAGTAGTTTTGGGTTTGTTTTGTTTGACGTGAAGAGTTAAGTGATTTTAATTAAACATGTTTTCAGTTATTTATTTTAATGTAATCGTACGTCACACATAATACATCGTGGACCATTAGAAAGGTAAAAAAGTGAATATTTTTTCTGATTTTACAGTTTCTTTCTCTGATAAATGGTGGAATTTTATTGATTTTTTTTAGAAAAGAAAAAAAAAGAAAGCTTGTTAAACCATCCGGTGGGTTTCTTTGTTCACAGAGTTGAAGATTTTCACTTTAAGGAACGTAGAGTCTTCCTTTGTTCACCAGAGATCTTGTCAGGACGTATTGTAAATGATAAAGAGGTTCATGGTTTGTAAAGTGAGACACTGTGAGCTCTATCAGTGAAGGCTTCACTTTGGATCTCACTCATGGAAACAGATGTGTGTCTCGGCCAGCAGATGGCAGCAGCTCGTGATCCAATGGTGTCCTTTACTGTGAAAATGTGAAGCTGTCAGATGTTAGACGGTTGTTCAGCTGTGTCACCTCAAAGATCGACATCTTTAGTCTAATTAAACCGTTTTAAGGAGTGTTTGTGTGTCTGTGGCTGCTGGTTTGTAACTTTCTGTCACAGAATCTAAACCAGACTCTGGGACTGATGTTTGAAAATGATCTTTATCGGTCAGTCTGCCAGTTATTTCCTTATTATAGGTCGGATAGTTTCCAACAAAATCCCAGTTTGTCCAACCAGCTGCTATTTGGAGTTAGAAGATGAAGATAATTGATTGTTAGTTGCTGACTCTGTTGACTGACTCGTGTTTGAGAGGACAGTAAACAGTTTTCTTCACATTTTCTGGCATTTAACCTTCATTTTATACCTGAGAGTATAAGCTGAGGTACCCGGAAAGAGAGAAAAGTATGACAAGCGTCAAAGATAAGAAAGCGTCGGATGATACGTGATGTTTGCCACGAGGACGCCGTCGTGTTGTTTTATTAAGAGTAAAAACAGAAAGCAGCTTTTATTTTGTCCAGAGCCGCCATTAGAAACCTGAACCTCAGCCCAGCATCAACCTGCTCCATATAGTTTACTATCAGGCAGCTTGTTGTTGAGGCTTCCAGTGACATGAGAAGAATCAGAGAGACTGTTGGTCGTTAGTTCTTCCAAATCAAACTTCCATCCCGTCGTATAATAACATGATTCAGATTCTAATATTTTACACCTCAGCACATTGTGGGAAGCGCTGCTGGTGAACTGGCGTAAACAGCTCGGCCCACCTACTGCCTTCTTATTGTTTCTCCGCCGATGGGAATGCACTCGGAAGACAGGTGCACATTCTAGTATGTTGTTCACGTCCGTGTGCGTGTCTACATACATGCACAGTCACGCGGGGACGTGGCAGCCTCTAAAAGGCCTCTCCACCTCGCCTCGGTTCCATGGGAACCTGTGTGCAGCTAATCCTCCCTTTGGTTGGAGAGGGCTTCTCCAAACAAATCATCCAGCTCTAAGACTCGCTGCTCCTCAAGTGGGCTCCTGGCTCTCTTTGCCAAGCCTCGCCAAAAAAACTCTCTTTTCTCATATGCTACACATAAAACAGCTACCTACCGTGAGGCAAATCCCCTCGTCTCTGTCTCTTTTCTTCTAAGAGCAAGGGAAAGGAGAAAGGAATGGGGTGTGGATAAGCCGGACCAGCAGGAGACTGTCAAGTTAAAGAACCGAGATGACCTGTTTTGGAAGTGGGGGTGAGTCTGAATAATGGGCGCTGGTAAAGGGGTCATTGTTTGATAGCAGGCTCAGGGAAAGTGAGGATAAAGGCGTGGATCTTAATACTTTGATGTGGCTCTTTGTGCTCCCCTTCATTATGCACCACACTGTTTGTACAGTATAATGTCTGTTTACAGTATCGATCCGGACTCAGGCTCGTTTCCTCTGCTCTTGTCTTCTCGGTATTTTATACATCAGGACACCTTGGAGGGAATTAGTGGACTTGCAGTTGAAAAGATGAGCAGTGATCACATCAGCGTCCGTTTTTAGTTGGTTTCACTCAATTTCATCAGTAGTTTATAACAATTTAGCGTTAAAACCATCGACTCATGGACATGGGACATGTTGGGTGATGCCTCTGTAGATTGGACTTGGAGGAGGTCTGAGGAGTTCGGAGGCCGGGTCAACACCTTGGGCTCTTGGTGAGGTTCCTCGAGCTGTTCCTGAGCCGATTCTGTGTTGTGGCAGGTTGCGTTGCTGGCATTGTGCTGTTGCTGTGGGGAGGTGTGTTTGGTCTGCAGCGATGCTAACACCCAGTTGGGATGTTATGAGCCCGATGCATCAGCAGTATATGTGTGGACCAGTAGAGGTCTCCTCCACCTTCTAGGAGACCATTATTCTGTTTATTGGTGAACTGAACCCCATAAATGTACCCTTGCAGTGGTGTGAATAAGTGTGTGTTAAAATCTTCAGTGGGGTCGTTGCGTTGGAAATATACAACATGGAGCTTTGTCAGGGTGTGTTTTAACCCAAACTATGGCTTTTTAAAGTCGTTTGGTTACCTAAACGTAACCAAACACATCGAAGGTGTTCGTGTGTTGGTTTCTTTACCAAAACACCTGGAATCTTTGGTTTTAAGGACTGATGTTTGGTATTTAATTTGTGTTTCCACTGTATTATAAAGCATCAGGCAAATAACTGACGTCTCATATTTGTGCTCGACGGTACAAAACAATGACATTCATTTAATAAAACCTTCATTCTTCTTCATTATTCTACAGTGTTGAAGCACAATTAGCTAAATTTAATTGAACTAGTTTGCAGAAACTTTTTTTTTTTAAATGCTACTTGACCAATTAGTAATGTCCAACTCTCACTTTAAAACTTTCTCCTCTTTTAGAAAGCACTTCCCGGTAAGCAGGGACTTTCTCTGGGTTAAATCGATCTCCCCGGAGGTTTGTTTAAACTCTGCTTCCTCTGTTGGAAACGCAGGTGGAAGATCTCTACAGATTCTTCTTGGTTTTCGGGGGAAGTTTTTACAGTTAATCCTCCCTTGTGGCACGATGCAGATTCATATTTTAGTGTTTTTTTGTGCCTGTCAACCCACAGTGTGCACACATTGGACGCATGATGCTCCTCTATGTAAGGCTCTGATGACCAGCAGCACATGAAGCCCCGTCACAGACGGAGGTTATTGCTGGTTTTGTATCATAAACTGGGTGAGCTGGGGCACGACTGGAATACAAAAAGTTAATTTTGTCATATCTCACATGGATTTGATAGTGTTTAGGTGGTAAATACATTAGCTGAGTAAACACCTGACGGTAGAAATCAGTATTGTTTATTTATTAGAGATTTATCCTCACATAATAATGAAGCTGCTGGCTGAAGTAGTGACAATAGCAACACCACAATTTAAAAATACTCACCTACAAGTGGATTTCAAATGTATTTATGCAAAAATATCAACAGCAAAACGTCCTTAAAGTACAAAACTAATCATTGCACACTGAAATCGGCTCCATCAGCTTTTAAATACAGTATCTGACAGATAGAGTCGCTTTAACTCAGTTTAAATACTATCAGGTGGCTTAATTTATAGAAATTCATTATATTTTATACCATTTTAAAATCCTAATCTGCTCTACAGCTGTGAGATATGTGTTCAAAGTACTATGTTCCCCTTAGAAATGTTCTGCAATCAAAGTAGAAAGCAGCATAAAACTAAAGCAGTCAGAGGAGCCTCAGTGACACCGCTGGCTGCTGATGTGTGCAGTGTGGAGTCTCGCCTGCTAATAGAATCTGTTTCAAATTTAACAAACTGCACGTTTCACACATTTTTACATATTTCCCGACATGAAAACGAGATGCTTTTTGGAAGAAGAAGACTCTGTAAAGGCTTTTCAGTCTTTTTACAGAAGACTTAAAAGAGCCTTTGAAGCAACATATTAAACCAAAGAAATGAAAGGTGGTTAAAAACATGTGAAGCATAAATGTGAGAGAACATACCACAACATTGGTGGTTTTTTCTCCTTTACTGCATTCCTTTACCTCCTGCGTCCACCTCCTTTTTTCTCTTTAGCAGTCTTTGAAGCAGGTTTGTTTCTCACTGCTGAATGGAGTCAGATTTAGTCCAATCCTTCCTGAATCAGATGGTGGAAGGACGAGTAGAAATTATTTTCTGATTTATTTTCAAATTTGTTTCTCACAGTTTTAGCTGATTCTCGCAGCACTGAGTTCTATTGATTAATCTGAGAGCTACCGTGGAGATATTCAGTTCACACGAGGCCAATGTGTGCACACAGTGTAGTCAAGACATAGTCATGGTTTTAAAACATGAAGGAGAACATTTTGCCTGAGTTTTACTGGAAGAAAGAGAAGGACATTTAAAAAAGAATCAACTGTGTTTCTAACAAAAGGTTGTGTGAATAAATCTGAGTCATTTCAGAGATGTGGAATTATTTTTGCATACAGATGTTAAAATAAAAGCTGCTGAAATAGATTCATTTAAATTTTTCATCACTCCATCTTATGGAACACCTCTTCTCTGACTTTTCCTTGAATCCCGTTGCTTTACGTTTGTACTTGCAGGACTGTGATGCAGTATTGTTGCACTGTTCACTTGCATAAAAGATCTGAGCTCATGCATTAACATAAGACGAGTTTCCACAGGGAGCGTTATTGTGCATATACATTAACTACAGATGGGCTTTTCTTCGATTACGTCTCTGCTGATTGCATAAAGATGTTCACCCTCTGCTGCTGCTCGTCCTGTACTACAGGAGAACCCCTCCCATCTTTTTTCAATGTTCTGGGACCTCTGGGAAGTTGCAGTTCACATCCGTACCACACAGTGGCGCTAGTTTCATTTATTACTGATTAGAAATGTGAGATATTCAGAGCAGCTGCTACACATCAGCACTTCCCTGAAAAAGGGAGAGTCTCAGACAAACCTTTAATGTGTCTCTGTGCAGAAATAACTAAATGACAAGTCGGAGTGAGACGATGAATCTGCTGCATTTTATTCAGTAAGCAGATAACAAATCACGCCCGTGTTCCAGCTAGGACTCTGCAATGGCAGAAAACCACTGTTTATCAGCTATTGTCTGTCTCTGTCGAGTGTGTCTTCTCCCTTCTGTCAAAACAGACAGTTGAAGTTTTTGAACTTGAGCTGTTTGACACGAGGGAATTGATGCATTCATCGTCTATTTATAACACAGACAGCAGGTGTGCCGTTACACAGAGGCAAAGTGATTGGTCGGGATCCTCAGAGGATGCTTTGTGCTTGTGTAAATACACAACACACACACACACACACACACACACACACAGGGAACATACTTGCATCTGCACTATGAAAACATGCATGCACACAAACATGCACACTGATCTATAGAGCGAGTGTAGGTGTGTTCATGCCAGCATGTATATACATGAAGGCAAATGTATTTATATGCATGTGCATGAATGCCTATACATTTAGACAGTAAGAGATTTGCAGCTCGCTCCTGGCACCTACTCAGATACACAAACACTCTTCTCCATTCAAACAACTCAAACACATCTCCAAGACGCTGTTCACAAAATTAGCGTCTTCTCCCTGGAGGGCAAAGCAGATTCACACCCACTTCCACATCCACCGAGCAACACTTCACTCATGTGAGCTGCACTACTGAACGAATCACCAGATAGGATCCAAACAC
This sequence comes from Stegastes partitus, assembly GCF_000690725.1. Lineage (NCBI taxonomy): Eukaryota > Metazoa > Chordata > Actinopteri > Pomacentridae > Stegastes > Stegastes partitus. The sequence continues at coordinate 70,551 of NW_007579461.1, read as the reverse complement.
AAATGTTCCACAACAGCCCTTCAAACGCCATGTAATCAGCTACCTGTGGCCACGTTTGATGCTTACAGGAGTGAGGCCAGAATAGTGGCAGCAGGTCGCACCAGAAAGAGTTCCCGTTAAGTCAGAAGCACCCCTACCTACAGAGGTTTAACGCTTTTAAAGCCCTATTTGCACGGTGTTAGTATTACCTCAGGACCAGTGGTGATTTGTAATAATTGCAGAGGGTGTTTGTGATCTTAATCCTGTACGAACGTGCCATGTCTGTAATATCCATCCATCCATCATCTCTACACCTTAATCCTCACTAGGGTCGCAGGGGGGCTGGAGTCTATCCCAGCTGACTCAGGGTGAAGGCAGGGGACACCCTGGACAGGTCGCCAGTCTATTGCAGGGCTACACTTAGAGACTGCCTGTAATATGTGAAGTAAAAATTTCAATTTACCAACCATAATCGCACCGACGTCCTGTGATAATACTAGTCCTGTGCGAACCTGCATCTCCGTGATTGGGGGGTATTTTAGTTGTTGTTCTTTTTATTGCGCGCCTTTTTCTGCCTCTTTCTATGACTTACCTAAAACTCACGTCAAAATAGGGACACTTAATCTGCTCAGAACTGGTCCTCTTGTAATTTTTTTTTTTTCTATATTTTTTTTGGCTTTTGCCTTTATTTAGTGCAGTAGAGGGAGACAGGAAAGGGGGGAGAAGAATGGGGACACACCTGCAGCAAAGGGTCGTGAGCGGGATTCAAACCCACGACCGCTGCATCGGGGAACTACAGCCCCTGTTCATGGGCCGCCCGCTCTACCAGGTGAGCTATAGGGGGGCCCCTCTTGTTATTTTTTGATAATTTTTTGATAGTACCTTCGTTTTAGATAGTCCAACCTTTCTCTCTCTGAAGTCCTTTATCCATCGGGCACCGGAGCAGGAGTTCCCTGTGAATGTCCTCCCAGACATCATGTCATCAAACAGCCTCTCGTACCGCGACTCACCCCACACGGCAATTAAATGCAACGTTTCTTTGCGTGTAGCAGCCATTTTGCACATGGATGACAACAGCGACTGTGGCGACGTGCACAGATTTGACATCATATCTGGGCTGTAATGTCAGTAAATTCAAGTAAGATACAGACTTTGCTTATCCTGTGCAAGAAACACAGACGTGGGGATGGAAATTCACAAATGACCAGAGATCCCCAGGTGATTCTAATCCCGTGTGAATAGTACATAAGATCCTAAATTGTTGCCCTTTTCAGCAATTAAATGAAAGTCTTACATGTCTTTCAGCTCAAAAATAGTTTATTTCCATGACTGTATATATACAGACTTTGATTCAGCGTATGTAGCTTTGAACCCTTCAGGAAGAAAACTCTCTCTGTATCTGTGATTGTCAGTGTGGAGCAGAACTGAACCACACTGCAGGTCCACACTACGACCAGGACCTCTTACTGCCTCAGCTCTCTCTTCAGAGTTCTTCAAATGTGTCAGACAACATTACGGTTGTAAGATCAGTTCTAAACATGCTGTCTTAATGGACTGCATTTCTATTTCACCCTGATCCAGTTGTCTGACAGCAGGAACAGGAGAATGCATAAATGAGAACAGCTTTGTTGGGAATTCAGTTGTGTTAAAATGCAGTCGATGTGAGCACAGTGAGACACACACAGTCCTTGTTTATTGGTTTAAATTAAAGTTTCCACTATGTCTGAATGATTTACAGTTTCCACAGACCTGTGGGCAAGAGCATCACAGCTAACGAACATGGTGACACTGCCGTCAATAATGAAAGTAACGCAGTGGGTGTTCAGCTCCTCACTGCTGAGAATGCATTAAAAACTCTTGCCTTCGCTCTCACAGCCAGCAGCAGAACATTTGGTGAGTTTTTTTTCTTGTGACTCAGATGTTTTAGAGTCAACAGCAGCAGCTCTGGACAGTAAACATACCTGGTGGACGGAGAAGCAGTGGATCACCCGGAAACAGTGAGGGAGCAGGATTATGCAAAGCTGAGCCTGTTGGTTCCTTTGCTGGATTGTAGCACTTCAGTGGGATTCTCACTGACCCGTAAAGCTGGAAGAATATCTAGAACCATCACTGAGGAATAGCAGAACTGCATGTCTCCATATCTTCACAGCTTTTACTTTACACCTACAACCGGCACAAAGCAGCATTAATAAGTATTTCCACCGTGTGGGACCTTTAATGAGAGACAAAAGAGCGAGGAGCATGGTTTTGTTTGCATTTGCTTGGTGTCGTGGTTTTTTTGCACCAGCCTCTAGTGAGACTGAACATGAACTGCTGCAACCTCAAACAGGAAGCACACCCGCCACAGTGCTTCAAAATGTGAAATGATGACGGAGGATCAGACTGGTTGCAGGAAGGCAAGTTCTAGAAATCAAATTATGATAAAGATATTTCATTGGTCACATTTTGGCTGCCCACCATCGCCACAGCTCTAAATCTGAATTGACGAGCTTGTGGCAGGATGTCGTGACAGGGCAGAAGTGTCACCTCTGTGCATCAGAGCAAAGCATCGGCCTCACTGCCAACCAATATCTACCATCTGTTCCCACTCCAAGTGGATCAATTTGTGACATGTGTTATGAAGCCTGGACAGACATGTGCAGATTTTTTGAAGAAACAAGACTAACCTTTTGATACGCAGCAAAATATCTGTGATGTGCTCGATTTCAAGGAGGCCTTCAGCTCGTCTTTAGTGGACAGAGGTCTCCTCAGTCTTCCTGAAAAGCTACTGTGAGGACCCATCTGTTGATTTGAGGCACTGCTCCGTTTTCTGAAACAGTTTACTTCTACACCCGCTAAACAGTTTTTGCTCACTCGGCTTGAGTTGGTGTGTTGTCGTTAGTTCTGAGCAAAGTGTCTGAGGGATTTTTTGTTAACAGATGATGTGCTGATGAGTAAATCCAGAACACATCGACTGACCCAGTTTGATGTTATTGTTTTAAACTCTTCGCTGTGTAACTTAGGAGTCTAGTGCTAAACATTGAATATGAAGAAAATAGAAAGAACCATTTGGAGCGACAGAGGCCAGAAATACACATTTAATTCTTCTGAATATCTTCTCGTGTTTGAATAAACTTCACCGAAGACTTTTCAGTTCAGAGTTCAGCGATTTTAATTTATAGTACCTTTGCTAAGTGATAAAATGTTGCTCCACAACAGAAGAACTAATATTTATGCACCTGATATGCATATGCAGGCAGAATAGTTTCCTCCGTGGTTGTCCAGTGGATGGTGCTGTTGACTGGTACAAGGATTTGCACTCCTGCAAGGACATTTAAATGAAGGCACCTTTGACTCAGCGATGTACAGAAAAGCGGTAAATATTTAGTGAAACTCTAATGAATGAAAACCCCTATAGGGCACCTAATAAAGGAGGTACAGCTAAACCACAAAAGTACAAAAACCTCACAGACACACACATGTTGTCTTTGTGGATGCTTTATTGCTAGATATTATAATAAACAGAAAAGAAGCATTAAAAAGATTACATTTATGAATTCATGAACATGTATGTGATTATTTAAAGAAAGAATTCTACAAACTACAAGCAAAAAAATATCCTGATCCTCTTCTTGCCTCATCTCAAGTCAACACCAGCTCTCCTCAACCTGACTGACGGACTGATGCAGAATAATTCATCCTCAGCTTTTCAGCAAGGATCCCGTTTCTGGTGTGGAAGATCTCAGCCAAAGCCGGACTCATGGGCGAGGAAGCGTACTCCTGACACTGGCCACCACTAAGACTTGGCGCACACTCGACTACATAGGAAAAGAAGAAGGTGCCATGTTTAAACATGCAGCTGTCTGTCACCTTCCCACTGCGCAGATCAAATGAACAGCTACCCAGCAGATCGCTGTTCCAGCGGGTGTCTTCATCATAAACGTTGAACGTAAGTTTGTTCACCATGTTCATCTTGATCGGTCCAAACTCAAACCTTTCTGACCATTTAGGGTTGTCGTTGTTACTAATGATGGCCGTGCGCTTTATCTTAGCTTCATATTTAACCTCCACTGAACCGTCCGTCCTGCTCCACTTGTCACCATACAGACCTCGAGCATAAAGCTTGAATACTTTGAGTGTTGCGAGACCTTTCTCAGCAGGGCAGCAGTTTGACCTGATGTTCTGGTTACCGTTGCAGACACAAGCACAAGGATCCCTCTTGCTGGATCTGTGCCCGATCGAACAGGATTCAGCACATTTTTTCACCACTGCATTTTTCTTGATGTACTGCTCCACCTCTCGCTTCAGTCCGGCGCTGGCAGGATGGCCACTTGGCAGGATGATGTGCAGGGGCTTTAGGTTGTACTGGACGATGTCGGGCGTGGTTTTCAGCGAGCTGAGCCAGCTGTTGTAGACAGAGGGGTTCGACTGGCCTTGAAAGAGGATGTCCACACCGTCAATGTTTCCTCCAGTCACCTCTGTCTCGCGCTCATTAAATGTGCTGCTGAAACTTTGACCAGAACCCAGCTTCTTCTTGTCTGCCTCACAGTGCTTCGTCATGGCTTTAATACTTGCAGTCTGTGCAAAGCTGGCCGAGGCCTCCACTGACAGACAGTCGCTGACCTCCGTCGCCGTCAGTCCACTCATGGTTGCCTCACAGGTCTTGACAGAAGTGAGCGCTTTTATTTCTCCTCCGAGAGACACTTGTGTGATGTAATGTGTACCATAAGTGTCAATCAGGTTACGGTATGCGACCCCAGTTTTAGAGGTGTAGGGGGGAAGAGAGTTCACAGCTAGTTCAAATTCATGACTCAAAGGAGGATTTGTCGCCAGTCTATAGCTGTGGAGCACAGAAAGCATATAAATAAGTTAGCGTTAGGCCTGTGAAACAAAGCCTTCCAGTGAACAAACTACATAAAATGAGACCAAATGACAGAAATGAAACACAAAACAACAGAAATGTGACAAAATGCCACAAGTAAGACACAAAAGGAGACACAAAAGAGACAGAGCATGAAAAAAAGACACAAATGAGAAGGACACAAAACAAAAATGAGACCAAAAAATACGAGACACAACACGACAGAAAGGAGACAGACAGACACAAAGCTGCAGAAACCAGACTCACAGTGATAACAGCCAGATGCAAAACAGCACAAATGAAACACGAGCTGGCATGATCAAGACACAAACTACAGCTACTGTTAATGTTGATTTCAGTATAATTACAGTATAATTATTGTAAAGTCTACTTACAGTAACAAACAGTAAACCTCCTGTTCTGTATTAGAGTGCTGTGATCAGTTATACAGTAATTGACTGTTGAGGTAAATTATAATTGTAACGATGTAAAGATTCAGTATTTTACTGTGCTCTTCCAGGAAAACTTGTTATGCTGACAAATATGTGTCCACATACTCACCCGTAGAATTTGCAGTGGATGGAATGGCGAAAAAAGTTGTAGCGGTCTTTTTTTGACTTATTCATGGCAAATTGCGATGCTCTGGAGTGGGAACCCCCAAAACCAACCCCTACGTTGACAGACGGGCTTACAGGGATGTCGAGGCCGACCGACCAGTCATTGGACACAGACGACGTGGAATCGTTGACAAGACTTTCGGCAGAATCGTACTGGATGCTCGAGACCTTCAGGCTGCATTTGGGGAGGTTTCTCCAGTCCACCACAGCGACCGGGACCTTCTGCTTCTCTCTGTTCATGTAGCTGTTTGAGTACAGCCTGCAGGTGCCATTGCCGAGATCCCAGGTTTCGGTGTCGATGACATAGGCGCCTTTCCTCTCCATGGTGACGATGTCGAAGCCTTCTCCACCGAGGTTGTAACCAGGGACAAAGTGAGCCTGTTTACACTGCTGCGGCGTCCCCATGAAGCTTGAATTCCACGTAAGACACAGAGGACTAGACGTCCAGCACAGGAGCAGGAGGTGCCACAGCTTTGCCATCTGTATGGAAGGGTTAAACAGTGGACAAAAACACCAAGTGAACCAATGTAAACTTTAAACACACCGTGAGGAACTGGAAGAATTTAATGTGAGCAATAATTCAGAGTATCTGTTGCACACAAGGGAGGACTGAGAGGCCGAACCTTGGCTGTAGACAGCAAGCTCTGTTGAGTAGCTGGCAATGCCTGATCAATAATATTGCCTTGACTTAGGGGTGGAGCTTTAATTTAAGATGCGATTCTCACAGATCTGATCTCAGCCATCTACATTTAACCACTTCTCTGACGCCCGCAATGACAATGTGAGTCATTTTTATCTTCCTTTACCCATGACCACTTGAGAAACTGTGGTGACACCTCAACCCATTTCAGCAACAGAACAAAACTGATATATCCTAAGACATGAAAGGCAAACAACTATCAGTTACAATTTCTGAATTACAAATGTAACGGCTAATGTAAGGACGGCTAATTGAAATTACTTTTTTAGGGATGGATTTTTATCTGTTTTATTGATAACAGTGTTTTTATGAATTTGTTACATTTTTAAAAATCCTTTAACAGCAAAAGTAATTAGCTGTAGTGCCATCACCGAATAGTAAACCCAAACCTTTATGTCAAATCTAAATGCTCTTGTTTCCTGTCAATGCTTGGCTGAGGCTCAAATGAGTCATGCTAATGGTCTGATGACCCTGAAAACTGCTTTCTTGTTATGATATGTTCTGTTGTATCACTCATCTAATAGGGACATACAAATCTGCAGTGTAGGTCTCTGCCTCCCTTTTGAGGACACAAAACCAGTTCCCATAACATAAATCACTCTGTTTGAGGGTGAAGACCTGCTTTAAGGTTAGAAGAAGAGATTTTAGGTCCCCAGAAGTGGTGGAAACCACTATGACTATGTTTGTGTGTCGTACGGAGAGTCTGCAATTGGCAGTGTTGTTTGTGTATTTTATTAACACAAGAGGTGTCACAGTATACTGGTGTTGACAATAACCATGATATTTACAACATGAAATACTGCTTTATGCTAATATTACACATATGATAGCATCAGAAATATTCAAGCGCCAGTAACTATCGGGTTGACACTCCAACATCTGAACAACATTCATACTATTGTGGTTACAGACTCTTTGCATTTCTCTGCACTCATATGTTAAATTCTCTTTGCCATGATATTCATGTCGTAAAACTCTCCTGTTGTGACAGTCCATCCGTCTATTTTCTTCTGCTTCCCAAGGGTTAGGTTGCAGGGGAAGCCAGGAAGTCATTCCAGATGTCCCTCTCCTCTAGCAGCACTTTCCAGTTCCTCCTGGAGGATCCCGAGGCATTCCCAGGCCTGATGAAATATCTCATCCCTCCAGCGAGTTCTGGGTGTATCCTGGCATCTCCTCCCAGATAAATGTGCTCATAGAACCTCCAAAGGAAGTTGCCCAGGAGGCATCCGAATCAAACATCCGAACCACCTCAACTGGCTCTTCTTGACACGAAGGAGGAAAGTCATTTTGGCTGCTTATGCCCATGATCCCGTTCTTTTGGTCACTTCCCAGAGCTCATGACCACAGATGAGGGTTGAATTGTAGACTGACTTGGAAAATCAAGACTGTCAAACTTCTGACTCAGCTCTTTCTTCATTCCAACAGTCTGATACGTCCACATTACTGCTGATGCTGCGCCAAGAACAGGATCCCGAGGTACTTAAACACTGTCCCCAATATCCACACGACACTGAAGAGACGTGGGCCAAGACAGTCCCACAATGTCCTGAGCCTTCACTCTCTCTGGGCAATTCTTGTCCACACCCGGTGCCTTGCCACCGAAGAGTTTCTTGACTCCCTTGGTGACCTCTACCATCAATATGGGTGAAGCTTCCCCAAGTCCTCAGGCTCTAGAAGCTGCAATGTGAGTCTTATCCTTTAAGTTGAGGAGCAAAGTTCACAACCATGCAAACCTTCATTCATCTGTCAAGCCCAGCTGACCCATCATCTCCAGTTTACTTTAGCGTTCTTGATTTGCCCTCCAGCCTGTTTCATCACTGATGACCTCAGCCCTGATTCTCTGTGTATCCTTATTCCAGTAATGTTTTCTTTCTGTTTCAATTTTTTTAAAAATCAACAAAAAAACACCTGTTGATTGAACAGACGTCCTTCCTGATGATTGTGCTAAACACTTAAACATGAAGCAGAAATAATGACTGTCACAGTAACTGGTCGTCTCAGCTTCCTGTGTTACAATGTGCAGCTTTGTCCTCCTTTCGTCCTACAGGTTTGCAGATGCATCCCACCGAAAAACACATTTTTACACGGACAGATTTGTGCAATAACAAACTAAATCTTGTTCGAAGATATCATGACAAGAAGCAACTGTTTTAGCTGTTGTTTCGTCTAAGATTAACCTTTAAGCAGCACAAGGTGACTGAAGGCACAGTTTTGAACAGCACATTGTCCTGTTCTCACACCACATAAACCAGAATGTCACACATGTTGCGTTATTGTGTTCATGTCACATGTTCACATACTCTGTTTCACAAGTGGTTTTACTCATTCGTGTAAATGTTTTCAGTGTTATGCTGTCATAGGTTCAGTTGAAGTTTTTTGTTCACAAAAACAGGCCCGATAGCCAAAAACATGTCGGGTCACAGAACAAATGAAAGAGTCCAAAATCAGGCATTCAAGACAAGATAGGCAAACAGGGAGACTCCCACAGGCTGGGAGAACTGGGAGGGCAGCAGCGAAGCTGGAACACCTCCGGAGGCCGGTGGTGTCAAGTCAAGCCTTTTAGTGGCAAGGTGGGCGGCTGGTGGTAAAGGCAAGACCAGGCCAGATGTAGATAGGTCCCAACAGATCCCGGGAACACAGAACCTGGAGCTGGGGCGGCATCAGCAGACACAGACTCTGGACCAGGGACGCGTAAGCTGACCATGGCAGGGCCCTGGACATGGACTTGAGTGACTCAGGTGGATACTCCAAAGCAGAAGAGATGTCAGCGACCCTCTGAGACACAGGAAGAGACGAGGCGTTGTCGGGTGTGAGGCCATGAAGCGGTTTGGTCTGGGGGCTGGGCAGCGATGTGTGTTGGTTTGAGTTCTGAAGGTGTTAAATAAGACGAGGAGCCGCCTTTCCTCCACGAACTGACTGAGCCTGTGAGCCAATTAATTTGGGAATTTTGTGATTTTGTGTTGATCTCGAAGTTTAAATCGTATCCTTCTTGGTTAAGTGTAAGTGAGAGGAAAGCATTGCACGGGTCATTGTTACGCCCCGCTCTAGGGGAACCTTTGGCATAACTTGAGTTTTTGCTCCACCAGACGTCCCACTCCAAGAAAAGGCCAGCAACCAGAATGCCAAGTGCCAAAACCAGCAGTATCTTTTATTTTATGAGTACAGAGGGAGACATAAGCCAGCATAACAAACAGAAAACACTCTAAATTAACCCTAGCTTCCCTGTCAAAAAGGAAACGTAAAGAAAAGACAACAATCTTACCCACTTCCTAAGAAACAAAACAGGAGAAAAGGGGTTAAAAGAAAAAGGCCTCTCCCTCCTACTTCTGCTCTCTGGCTATTTACAATATCTACAAGTTCACAAAAGTCACAAAGTCCATAATGCACAGCTACTGACAGACTAGTGCTGCTGCTACAGCATCCTGCAGCACAGACACACTGGCAAGCTGGCATTCGTTGTGGTGGCAAGGCTGGAGAGGTGAGGAGGCCGAGTGCAGCTGGCGGGTTGTTCAAATAGATGATGGACCCGCCCCCTGACCAATCGCATGGCAGGAATCAGGCGAGGCAGCCAATCAGTGGTCACCACCTGCTTCTAATCTACTCATTCACAAACCACGAACACACACACACACACACACACACACACACACTGAGGAGAGACAGCAATGCAGCAACACACAAATACACATCCTACAAATGACCCACAGGGTCATAACAGTAACACATGACAGATGAACAAACTCCACTTTTATAATGTTAACTGATGATAAATGATGACTTTGTCTGTTTAGCACTTTTCAAAAACAAAGTGGGAAAGTGATTGAAATGAAATAAATGTCAAATCAGACATAATGAAAACAAATTCAGAGAAACTAATGAGCACGTAATACCATTCAGTGTAGACATCATAGTGATAGTCATCTCAGGAGGGATGAACTGAGCTTCCTGTGTCACATGATGAAACTGTGCTCTGCAAGTTTGCAGCTGCACCACTGACTCTGAGTGTGATGTGACAAATGTGTGACTGTGATGTGTACGTTTGCTTCGTGTTCGATTAGTTGTTCCATGTCAGCAGAGGAACATCGCACAATTCTTTTGTTTACTGTAATACTTACAGCAACTCTGTTACAGCAAATAAAATGCATAAACCACGAAAATGATATGAAAAACGTTTGTTCTTTATCTAGTTTTGCTCTCGTTCCACACTTTGCCTCATGTGGTCGAACTCTTTCCTTGGAAAGACGAAGCTTTATTTTTTCCAGGGTTCTTTGCATATTTCTAATAGTTCGACTTAAGGCGTCCCTGAATGTTACAAGTTGAATCAGGCCCTTTGTTGGAACAGAGTTTTCACACAGAGGCTGCTGAAGAAAATGAATTCCTGCTTCGAGTTTCATCTGCACCATCATGTTGTCCCAAACGCCACACAATGTGTGCTTTCCTTTCATTTCTGTCGGGTGTCTGTTCATCTTTAGTTAACCAGTTATTTTATTCATCTTGTTGATCAAACCAACCCTGTTTGATTCTGTTGGAATCAGTCAGCGCGATAATGGCCAAGTGTTTGTGTGTGTGAATGTAAAACCACGTTACCCTCAACCGCAATGATCGGCTTAGAGTCACACAAAAGTCACTGTGAAAACAAAAGTGTGCGTACTACTCAGTGTTAAGCTCTGTATTTTGTTGTTTTATTTTGTATTCCAGAGACTCCAAGAAGGCCGGATCTTCTGAGCTTCTGTTCGGCGCCTAAAACACAAACAACAGTCAGAGTTTTTCCTGATGCAACATGCAGCTGCACAGAGGCGACCTTTTCACTGTCTGGGAAAAACTCCAGCCAAGTTGTGCTCGGCCGGGGGCTGGTGAGTATCCCCACACCTGCCGGACTGCTTTCATCCTTCTGGAAAAGGAGAGAGTCCAACAGCTTGTCCAGGAGTTTGGTTCTAGAACCTTTTCGTTGTTTGGAGGTGAGTCCAATAATATCTAGTAGGTACCGCCCCACCTCCCCCACTGCCCAACTGCCATAGCAGCTGAGCCCTTCCTTATTTGTGATTTTATTGGGGTTTTATGACTCACTCTTTGTCTGGTTACTCCCCCAGGACCAGTTTTCCTTGGGAGACCCCACTCGGGGCTATTGCCACCAACAACATAGCTCCCAGGACCACAGGGACACTCAAACCCTTCTACCACGATAAGGTGGTGTCGGGGGCACAGCCATTACTGCCACTGTTTATCAGCTGTGTCTGTCTTTGTAGAGTGGGTCTTCTCCCTTTTGTCAAATCAGAAGTTTCTGCACTTTTATTGTGTGACACGAGGGAATCGACCGTCTATTTAAAACCCAAAGCGCAGGCATGCCGATACAAAGAGGTGAGTGATTAGTCGGGATCCCCAGAGGACTCTCTGTGTAAATGACCTAGACTTCAACATGATGTGATAAAGCAGCGTTTTGGTATTTAAAATAATGACAGATTCCCAGTTCCCAAGGTATGTGTACAAAGATCTCCCCCCAAAACAGAAAAAGATGATGTTTTCCTGTTGAGACTGTGGTAAGCTTCTTTTCATTTGCGTTGCCAGACTGTTTTAGACGCTACGTTATGTATCTAACAGTGCTTAATGAGTCTAGGGCCAAATTGGTGGAGTGCGTTAAACATAGCATACGGAAAACCATTAACAGAACTACCTGGAGCCATAGAGGCCGAATATATACAACGAATGATACATCATTTTCATAATTTCTTCTCTTCTTGATCTAACCATCCACGGCGACGTCCCTCCTCAGCTCTGAGTTGCTTTAATGTCACATTTTATCCAACTTTGCTTCTCAGCGACAAAAACATCAACATAGACTGTTTTTAACCAAAGCACAGCAGCACAACAAACAGTATTTATGCACAGACAGAATAATTTAGTGGACGTCCAGAGGGTGGCGCTGTTGACTTGTACAAGAATTTGCACTCCTGCAGCGCTTGTCTGTCCCACAAGTAATTTATTTCAAGGAATGACTCATACGTGACAGTTTAATACACAGATTAATCTGTATTATATATGTGTAAGTGCACACCTTGCATAATCTGAATTCTCCAACCTTTACTGGTCATATTAAAAAAGAAGGCAGTAGCAGCCAGTGATGCACACTGATCCCTAATACTTCCCCTTCTCTACTTCTGTTTTCTTACTGTTCACGTGTGAGTTAACACTTTTTTTTCAGTGATTTTTTACCAGATATCGTCTTTGATTTAACAAAAATTTGTAAAATGACAGTAAATCGATCAAATAAATTTGAGTTGAAAAATGCTAAAAACATAAATTATAATGTAATAATGTTTGCACAGACGTTCACTCTGTTATTAGTGGACATTTCCATTTCACAGTTGAATCACAAAAGTGCAAAAAAATATAAAAAAAACCTCACAGACACACGTGTTGTCTTTGTGGATGCTTTATTGCCAGACAATGTAATAAACAGAAAAGAAGCATTAAAAAGATTACATTTATGAATTTATGAAAGGATATGTAATTATTTAAAGAAAGAATTCTACAAACTACAAGCAAAACAATATCCTTTTCCTCTTCTTGCCTTATCTCAAGTCAACACCAGCTCTCCTCAACCTGACTGACTGATGGTAATAATATCAATAACATGGTAATAACACATATATGATAGTATCATAAATGATCTGCCTGGTTGACTCTCCAACGTGGGAACAACACACAGTACAGTTGTGGTTACAGACTCTCTACATTTCACTGCTCTCATGTTTAAGTTTAACTCATTTGCTTAAGAAAAAGACAAAACTCATAATAAACAAAATGAATGATGAATTTGATCCATTTGCTTTATTTTTTATGACAAGTTGTCATGAAAATATTGTTATTATGAATTTTCTTTCCCTCAACGACTGTGTTGTGGTATTTATGAAACTGTACTGATATGTGGACTATAGGTGAATAATTAATGCAGTTTTTGATGGTTGGGTTTGTCCTGCTATAATAATACGTACGGTGTCATTTCTATAAGGGTGTTTGTTTGTTTGCTTGTATGTTTGTTTGTTTGTTTTTAGCTCGTATATTTCACAAACCCTGACTGGTTCCTTGTAACATCTCTAAGCTTTTACTTTGAAAGTGTAGCATACGTCACAGAATCCTGTTAATACTGAAAATACTAGTTGGTTAGTGTGTGTGTGTGTGTGTGTGTGTGTGTGTGTGTGTGTGTGTGTGTGTGCAATGGAGTTGAGACTTTACTTTTTTATTTAAAAATAACAACAATAATATTACAAATCCAGGTTACAATAAAGCGCTGTTCTTGCGTGTGAGCTCTTCTTTTGAACCCAAACATAAAAATGGCCATCAATCAATATTTACAGATGAGGCAGAAAGAAGTGCTGTTTGTTTATACATCAGGCAGATTTTGTTTTGACAGTCTAGCACAGGGACAACCAATGAGGCGGCATGTTTTTTTTTGTTTTTTTTTTTTATATGAAAAGCCAGCTTATTTAAACCTTGTTTCAGCTAACTAAGGACTCTTACTTTGAAAAGCCCACATACTTAAACTTCCTTTCTTTAGCCTTGTCAGAGCCTATATAGTGTATAATGTGAGCTGTGCGTTACTTCGTGCTGTCCGAATGTGAAGTTGCGGCTGTTACACCCTCTATAGTGCACTCAAGATATCCCACAATGCACCGGGAAAAGTGGCGATGGTCGCTAACCAAGCAATATGTACCATCATGCATTGTGCGAAGATTATCATTTTTGTGGTGTATTCATTTTCAAATGTCAAACACAGTCTCAATTCTGGATCGTATTAAGACACATCGACAGAGCGGTGTTTACACTTTTTCAAAACAGAAAACGTAATTCCAGGTTGTTGCAGTCCCAGAATTTTACTGGGTAAGTATATTACAATAGTAACACTAAAACTACAAGGTGG
>NW_007579461.1:38214-55007 GCF_000690725.1 Stegastes partitus | reverse complement strand
GATGGATGGATGGCTGGTCATGTAAGGCCTTTTCTTAGTCCAGTTCCTTGTAAAGAAGCAACACGCAATAATAAAACATATGTTCCAGTTATAGATCAGGGTAGATTCTTTAGGTTTGCAGCTACAAGTTCATTCTGCATTTGCTTCATTTCTATTTGTGAAACTTTGGTTTGAACTACAAAGTCAGATTGTGCTCGATAACGAGTAGGCAATGTTGGTATTTAAATAACTTCATTTTTGCTGCAGACACACTGGTCTCCATTCAGTTATCAAGAAAGTGAATTCAAAGTCTGCATTTGTCAGTGTCCCACGATCATAGTGTAGGTGCAGGTTTATCTTGATGCTCTGTACAAATGAATCCCACAACCTGCAACTTCCTTCAGTCAATGCAACCTTTAGTTTATTAAAACACAGATCAGCAGCCGGTGAAATCACATGTGACCTTCCAGACAAAGATTATTAAGAAGCTATTATCATGTCTAACAGCTTGATACAGGTATTTGTACACCTTGATTCGATGCAGGTTATGTCCATAGAAGTCATCATTCAAAATACTCGTTGTATACTAGTGACGGTTTACATGTGATGTTGTGATGAGGTGAATGTGTGTTCAAATGCATCGTGAAGTTTAAATTTTATCCTTTCAAATTAATATATCAATCAATATATAGTGGGTAAACAAATGTCTTACATTATTATAGTGTTGTTATTATTGTTTTATTATTGCTTTATTTCTATTGCACCTTTCAAAAGCAAAGTTGCAAATTGCTTTAAATTAAATAAATGTCCAATAAGACAAATAGTGAAAAATTCGACGGCACCAGTAAGTCAACAATGGCATTTACAGTCAAACCTTGTGGTGACAGTCATCTCAGGAGCTGCATCCAGAGCTTCCTGTGTCACATGATGAAACTGCAGCTCTGCAGGTTTGTAGCTGCACCACACTGAGACAGTTTTGCAGAGTTTGTGATGTGAAGAGTTCATTTGCAAAAACAGATAACGCCATTTTCAAAAAAATGTATTTTTTTGTCATTTGCTTGAGATATGAATCAAACTGAAGTGGAGTGGATTTGACTCACTTTGGTTTGATTGATATTGTCTCAGGTAGACGATGGAAAAGTGGGTTTTCTGAAGGTTCGTAAATGAACTCTTCACATGTAATTTACCTTCATGTTGGACTAATCGTTGCTTGTTTAGCAGAATAAGAACACACATTTCTTCTCTCTGCTAAATGAACGATAATCAATCCTGGGAACGCTGCTACGACACGTAAACCAACAATGACACAAATTTGCTCTTTGGTTTTGCTCTGACGTGGTAGTCTCATGTGGTAAAACTCTCTTCTTAGAAAGAGGAAGCATCATTTGTTTCAGCGTTCTTTGTATATCGTCAGTGGTGCATTATTAATTCTACTTAAAGCATTCCTGAATCTCACATGTCGAATCAGGGTCTTTGTAGGGACACAAAAATCTGAAGTTGAAAGAAAAAGTTTTGTAATTTCATCCAAAAACTATACAGCGTGTACTTTCTTTTTATTTCACTCTGATGTCCATTTCTGTTACATTAGTTTTTTTTAGTAAATCAGTTATTTTCCTTGTCAAGCTGCTTTATTGATGAAGAAACAAACATTGTCCTTAGTGTGTATTGCTTTCTGTTTCGGCCAGGCAGCCCTGTAACGGCCACGTGTTGGTGTCTGTGGAAGTCAAACCCCACCAGGCTGTTATATAACCATCACAGGCCAACACGGTTTCACGCTCCAATGAGCCCAAATGACAATAACAGCTCAATGCCGATTAAAATAGCAACAGTTTGTCGTACCAGAAATTACTGGTGATTGTCACAGCAAATTAAAATTAAACAAAAAAAAAAACTTTTCTCCATCAACCGTCTAAACTCTAAAACCCACCAGCAGGTTTGACAGGCATGTTTTTGGTTAAAAAAAAAAAAAAAAGAAACTCCAAAATTACCAGAGCACAAAAAAAAATCCGTGATGCGCGGTTCAGAAAGAAAATAACCAAACCTCAGATTAAAGCCGCAATATTTCATCTAACTCACAACATGACTTGTTTAAAAATTTGACAAAAATATACCCTCTTCTCTAACAAAAGTCTGCAAAAACCAAAAAATTCTGTTCTCCTCAGTGCAACGAGGAAGCCGTGAGTGACTCAGCTGTGACCAACAGTCACAAGAGAAAAAATCAGGGACTATTCAGATAAATCGCTCTATTTACAGAGAATAAGTAGGAGACGAGAGCAGAAACAAATCAGAGCAAATAAGAGCAAAATATAAGATAACTGATCAATAACATATACGCAGCATGGCTCAGACACGGTAAACAGAGGCACAGGCTGTCGGTAAGTTGCTGAAGGATACATTCAACATGGTGACATATGTTTGGAGAGTGGACGTGCAGAGCAGTGTGGAAAACACACCTAAATATTAAAGATCTCTATTATGTAGAACCATCCCTTTTTCCAGTATTCATAACACCTGGAGGCACGTGGAAACATGCTGCACAAGTTGATCGCAGATTTTTTGATATTTTGGTAAAATGAATTCAACTTTTTTCTCTTTTGTGATGTATGTAATTATAACTGTGTCATACTGCACAACAGATATCTGTGAGTTCTCTTTACTTTAATCCACGGTTGTGTCGTTTCCATAGAGGTTCAGGACTTTAAATTGCAATAAAAACGAATATTCCACAGTGAGTGAAAATAAAGGAGAATAAAACTGCTTTTCATCATAACATTGGATAAATATCTTCTCCAAAATCCATCTTAGACGACTCAAATGCAGCTTTAGTGTGCACGTATCACACAGAACAGAATTTATTGTGAGAACAAAAGTCGGTGTGCAGCTCAGTTTTAATCTCTGTGTTTCGTATTGTGTTTGTAAAGAGGTTCTTAATACAAGCCGGGTTTAATTCAACTGTATTTCTTTTCTTGTAGTGAAGAAGTTCACCATCTGCTGCTGTTTCTCCAGAACTACAGGCTGCCGTTCGTCTCCACGCTGCACACGCTGCATCTGAGAAGCTGCAGTTCATATTGCTACCACGGGAGGGCGCAAACAGTCACACGTGAAGGCTGCTGCACAGAAACTTCTTTATTTCAGAGAATCTTTAAGCTTATAAATGAGAAATCCTCTCTGCTTTTCAGATTCGTACTTTATGTCGTTGAAGTAATTTAGCAAAAATCGAGCCCTTCAGCATGAGGACAGCTCTCTGGCAGTTTGGTTATGACGTAAAAACCAAACTAAAGTTTATGTTATTGAGACAAAATCTGGAAACGCTGTTTCTACACTGCAGTGATAGATTTAGTTGTTTTTATTTATTTTTTGGTAAAGAATCCTACAGTTTGGTGCAAATGAGCAATAAAAATGGAGCTCATTGCATTTGCCTGTAAGAAGGATGGAATGATTTCTAACTGATCAGGTTACATCTGAGCTTTCAATAAGCAACGTACAGACGAACACAAACTCCTGATACACACATCACAGCCGTCGCTGCCATTGTTTATCAGTTGTGTCTGTCTTTGTCTAGAGTGTCTTCTTCCTTCTGTCAAAACAGAAGTTTTTGAACTCAGGCTGTGAGACACGAGGGAATTGATGTATCCACCGTCTATTTATAACACACAGAGAGCAGGTGTGCCGATACACAGAGGCAAAGTGATTGGTCGGGATCCTCTGAGGACTCTTTGTGCTTGTGTAAATACATGCACACACACCGGGGAACACATTTACATACTCCCTGTGAAAGCATGCCTGCACACAGACGTGCCCACATACATACATCCTCCACTGTAAACCTCTTTGCAGGGCATACAAGCACAAGACAAAGGCATTCCCATGCATGCATACAATCAGGCAATAAAAGATTTACAGCTTGCTGCTGGCACCCACACTCAGCTCCATTCACACAACTCAAGCATGTTTCCAAACGCTGTCATTTGAAAAGAGAAACCAGATGCTCCTCACAATGTCAGATTCTTCTCCCTTGAGGGTAGAGCAGGTTTACACCCACAAACAGATCCTCAGGATGATCTACAGCTCTCAACAAATGCACAATCTTGTCCTAAAACAAATCTAAAACAATACCTCAGAACAGCCTTCGACTATTGAACTTTATCACTTGTGTCACAGAAAAAAGGAACCGCATTTCGTGAGAACTGAAGGTGGGAGGAAGGTAGCTTTGTTTGCACTTGCTTTTTATTGTGGTCATTTGCACGTACCTCTAGTGAGACTGAAAGCGCTCTGCTGCAGCCTCAAAAGGGAAGTAGGCGAGGTCTGTTTTGACACCAACGGTGCGAAAAAATATATTCCAAGAGTTACTATTTTGAAGTGTTGCTCTTTATGGTAAATGATGAAGCAGTGAAGAACTGACGACAGAAAAAGGATTTTATTGTGAGATATTTTTTATGTTTTTAATATTTTTTTGAGTTTCTTTCGATGGACTCTACTGGATTGTATTTCAAAACTAAAGATTGGACGGACATTTTGTTGAAAAATCTGGAGAATTTATTCACAAACAGCTAAGCCTGAGGTATTGTGTCTCCTGGATCACTGAGATTCAACACCGCGGCGATGCCTGTGATTGTACTCGAGGCCAGAGACTTCACCAGTCCCCTGTTCTTGGTGCGGACATTGGAAGTCTTGCTCAGCTGTACGGCCTTCAGTCTTGTGGCCTCGCTGGAACACGAGGAGTCAAACACGTTCTGGATCTTCTGCATGTTTACATGGTGCTTCTTCTTCACCCTGACCCTCCTTATCCACATTCTCAGCATCATCCAGTTTCACAGCCTCATCCCAATATCCTGGAAGAACCTGACGATGACGGTGGCGGTGTTGGGAGCTCTGATGAGTCTCAGCACCTCCGTGCTTTTCCCTTGCAATGTCATG
The DNA here is from genome assembly GCF_000690725.1 of Stegastes partitus. NCBI lineage: Eukaryota > Metazoa > Chordata > Actinopteri > Pomacentridae > Stegastes > Stegastes partitus. The sequence goes on along the minus strand of NW_007579461.1, from coordinate 50,111 downwards.
GATCATAAAAACTTTTTGCCGCACTCTGTGGCGGCGGCGGTGGCCTCATGTCTCACAACCTTGGCCTACACCTCAGAGTCCTTCGTGCTCCGTACCCAAGCCCAGGAGCAGAGAGGCTACATGGGCAGCCTGCCTGGTCTCCTGAAGATAGTCCAGCTGTGGGGAGGCTGTCAGATAATCACCCTGCTTGTGGAGAATTCTTATAAACTGCATGATGACAGTCATGAGTGGAAGCTATGGGTGTCCGGAGTGACATGTGGCGTCTGTCTCTTCATGTCTGTAGTCACACTGATGGTAATATTGGGTGACTTTGCCGGGCGTTGTCTCCTTCCTTTTGACAGACTTCTGGCGGGATTCAGTCTGATTGGGGTGTTGCTCTACATGTTGGCTACAGTGATTTGCCTCACCAAGATACTGCATCTGAGAGGCCACGGACAAAATGAGGACACCAAACACACTGGGCTGGTTATTTTGGAAACGGTGGTTTCCAGTATCACACTGTTAGCTTACACAGTGGACCTTGCCTTCTCCATTAAACAGTTGTGTGACCGGAGTCACATGTGAAGTTCATCATGTACAGTCACTCTGTCAAGGTTTAGGGGAAAACCATGACTTTCACACGTATGTAACAGTCAAACTTAATGTTTTTTGCTCTTGATTATTGCTGTGTCATCAAATTATCTTTCTGGATATTAAACTTACAATCTGAAATTTGTAAAAAGCTGATTATCATGATCAAACTGTACTGTTCCATTGCGTTTTACATGTGGGAATGGTTTTACTAAGGTGAAAGAGGTTTATGACATTCGTCTTGCAGTTCCTTTAAATGCTGTATAACTACTAAATGTGGGTCATGTGACCGACACACTGAAGCACACATCATTGGTAAGGACATATTTGGGGTTGTGTGTGCTGGCGTGTTTCCTGACAAGATTTTATAACTGATATTGCTTAAAATAAAAGCTGCTGAAGGTGGACTTTACACTGAAAAAATATAAAGCATGCAAACTGTTTTTGTTTTTTGTTTTTCCTCCAGGCCTAGAGAAAAAGTAAAAAATGTCATTGATATTGTTGTGGTTTAAAAAAAAAAGTCTAATTTGACAAATTGTGCATCAAAAGTTTGTTTGCTGTTCAACTGGTGACAAATTCTTAACCGCTGAGTTATACATGAATAAACTAGTCATGTGTGGTTTTTGAGGACAGAGATCAGACCAGTAAGCAGACCGTCCTTTGACCTTTGTGTCACCACATAATGCAGATTTATTCAAATAGCATAATGCCACAAATGATAAGAGAAGGATGAAAACAGGTTGTTTGAGTGCTGGATGCTGCACAGCCGGGCACTTGAATGTGCACAACTTCCCTATTTGTTGTCGAGGGAATCATTTCTGACAGCACGATACAATGGATGGACTTGTGTATGAATGTGACATTATGTGATCCTGTCCTCCAAAATGCCAACAAACTGTACCAAGCTATAATCAAGGCATCTGTAGCCTCCTCATTAACTCTATGCACGGAAGATGCGTGACTTGTGGTATCCATTATAGACATAGTTGGCTGTTTCATGTCATCCTTTGCTGTAGAGATGCAGTGTGTTGGGAAAAAAAATGTTAATTTCCCTGCGTTAAAGAAAAGATAGAATTTGATAAAATATTATTTGTTCAGTGTAATTTATAGGATTTAAAGAAGAAGAAGAAGAAGAGGAAGAAGAAATTTGAACCCAAGATATTCAGACTAATATTAAAAATGTTTCTGTTATTAATAAATATATATGAAAACACTCAGTCTGTTGTTTGCTTTTAGATTGTGAATATCTCAGTATAATGAGGCCCGTTTCCATTTACCAACACTAGATGGCAACACTGCATTAGCATGCATCCTATTTAAACCACGGGGCTAAACTTAACGTGTAGAAAATGAGTTTGTTCACCACAAATGCAACTGAGTTTCATAGTTAATCTGTTTAATACAAATGTGAATTAAACTGTAAGGTTCAGAAACAGTCAATACCAGTGGTTATTATTCACACAAACAAGCTAAACATCACTTTATTTAGGCTATTTAGGGAACTACATAGCCTCAAAAAACAGGTTGCTGATTGTTTTTTGTTTATTCAAGCAATTTTTAGCTTATATACATTTTGTAATACCTTTTTCTTTTGTGCTTTTATTGTTTCCTGCATTGACAAGCCACACAGCACTGTCCAACACCGTAATAATAACTTATTTACATTTTACACTGTTTACCTTCTCACATCTGGCTCACTCGCTCCAGGCCTGTTAAGCAGCGCTATCGAAAAATCGATCGTCGCGTAGTAGGCCCAGCTATCCGGCAGCTCGGCGTCGATTACTCTGGCCTTGGCATACTCCAACATTTTTGTTTTTTTTCTTCTCTTCTTTAAGGAACTGAGTCCAGTTAGTCGATGTCAACAGGCTGAGCGACGAATCGAGCCGCTCAAACAACTTGGTACGTGGAAGCGAGAGCACCGCCGCTACCGTACGTGAACACCTTGGCTAATTTCGGAAGTTTGTTCGGTGTATCCAGACGACAATGAAGTCCCCCCACTCCCGGTGAGCTATCTTGTTTTTTTGTTGTTTTTGTGTGTGTTTTTTTCTTACACAGTTGTTTAGTGAGGGGGGTCTCGGCCACTTTAAAACAAAGTCGTGATTCAGTTTTCAAACGTGTTTCTTGTCCTTCTATGTGGTGCGATATAAAGTCGTGTTTCTGGTAATGGCAGGAGGAAAAATGTGTCAAATCACGTTGATGTTGTTGTTGCTGTTGTTAGCTTGTGGTCCTACCTGCACCACCAGACTGGCTGGTTTCACTGGGTTTGCTGGTGAAGCTCAAGAAGTTCATGTTTGGACCATGTTAGCACACATTAGCCAAAATAAGTCCTTCTACCAGCACACATGCTAACTACCACCGAGAAAGCTGTCTGTTTTGCCATATGGTTTGCCTTAAACCATACACAAGCTCCCATCAAGAAACACCAACACTCCACATATTGTGTATTTTGGTGTTTTTTCTTTAAAACATTTGTAATGATGGTTGTCTTTTCTCAGAAGGCCCCTGAGCACCGTGGACATGTGAAACTTGACTCTGCAGTAGGCAGATGTAAGCCCCAGGCTGGATTGAATGGCACTGAGGATACAAGGTAAGCACTTAGCCAGTAAATTTGAACTCATTATTGATCCGTTTCCTGAGCTACAAATGACCTTAGTGGGGGCAAAGTCTAGCTACAGAGAGGGAGGCAGGAGGACGGGAAGGACAAACATAGCTCCGAACAATGAAGGGAAGAGTAGTACGGGAGAAAAATCTACATTATAGATGCTTTCAGGAATTACAGAAAGCCTCTCTGTCTGCATTAAGTTTTATTCCTTATCTGGAAGGAGTCATTGCAGGAGATTACTCAGACGTTAGGGTTGCAAGTACCTATTGTTTTCCAAGTCCATTAATCTGTTGGTTATTTTGTCAGTTTATCAGTCGGTGGTTTGGCGTGTAAAACGTTGTCCGTCAGTCTTTCCCACAGCCCAGGATGACGAACGCCTCGTTCTGTCCATCACCAAAATGTATTAGGTTTACTGTCAGAGGAGGAAATAAACTACTTAAGAAGCTGGTATCGGAGTATTTAGTTGTTTTATTTTTCATTGATAATTTGCTTAAACCGAAAGTTGAATATCTAAAGTGTTGGGGGTTAATTTAATAGTGGACATCTAATCAATTATTTGTTGCAGCTTTAACAACATGTCTGTCTTTTCACATGCGAGCTGTAACTACAAGTACGGGTTTGTCGTGTTTGCCAAGTGATGCCCGGGCAGGAAACTGATACTGTAGTTGGCCGATCAGCTCTCATAAACACTGGCTTCTGCTCGACTGTCTGTCAAGTTTCTTTTAGAAACCAAACGTCGAGGCCTCGAGTGTGAGAACAGGCTTGTTTTTTATCCAAACATACACGTATTACGAGTGCAGCCCAGGGCTTTTTTCTCCACACGTTCACAGGCCCTGAAGTGTGGATGCTTAAAGTCAATAGCAGAAAGGTGTTTTACAGGTTTTCTTTGCACACATTGACCTCAAGGTATATGTTGAGCAACTTTCTCTAAATAAGGACTTTCTTCTTTTTAATCTGTATTTCTTCATCAGCAGCATCTATGTCGTGTCAGAGGGGATACGGCTGCAACTGCTGCTCCCCAAAAAGCTTAAATTGAGCTTGTTGTTTCGGTGCTGTAAAAAGCTTTGAAATGTTGGGCTCAAGTCATGTAGTGATGATTTATTGATGATGAAAGCTGTTGCTATGTGAAGGGATTTACACAGCCATACCCCCAGGCCATGGCCTGTGCACCAAAACTGCTTTCTGATGCATTTGTGTTTCTTAAATTATTGTCTTTCCCCTTGCTCTCACTTTTAAGTTTTGGGATTGACGTGACGCTGTACTGGTCCTGGTTCTTGCTCCCTGTAGGATTCTCTTTATAATCACATTACAGAGTCGTTCCTAGTTGTCCTGCGGTGTCTTGTGTTGTGCTGGTGAGTCTATAATTTGCTGTAAATTTGACTTTGAGAGTGGCATAAAACATGCACTAACAGATCTTTTGACTACTTTTTCTGACAGTGAAAAGCCCGTTTTAGTTTCAACAAGCTGTGGTCTCCTCATGACATTCAGGCTTTAAAATTATTTAGGAAGCCGCTCAACACGTACGCTGCAATGGGATGTATTGAGGTCTAAATAACTGATCCAATACTAGAAACAAATAAACAGTAAGAAGTAGAAAAGTTTATAGAAATGGAGAATTGTCAGATGAATTGGCTCCACACCATCTGAACGAAAAAGTAAATCAATACAAACATTTAATCTTATTATTTTTGTACTGAATGAGAATATCTGTGGCTGCTGTTGAAAAAGTGAGTGATTGAACATGTGTATGTGACGGAAACAGTAGTTTAAATTAAATCTAGTTTCCAGAAATACACAACACTTCACATTTATCTGACTGGTTAAAAGCAGTACATGAAGGGTAATCAAATGCATACGGTCATTTTGTTGTCACTTAAAAGATAGGACTAAAGTTTTATTATTCTTTTACTATCATGAAATGCCATCCTGATAGGTCTGCTAATAAGAGTTATCTGTGTACTCAAAGCTTGATGCAGCATATAAAGACATAAATAAATAAAAAGCAGCAATACTATTCCTGTTGTTTCTCTGCGTAGACACACTTGTGGATGGGCTAAATTAATATTTGTTGTTGAAAATAAAGGATAGGATGCTCTTTATTTGTGCAAAAACAGAATTCTAACACCTGTGAGCGACTGCAGGAGGTTGAGGGCTGGAGCAGCAGGTGCAGTGGAAGGAGATATGACACTTTGACGTGTCTCGGCAGCACAGCCGGCGGCATATCTAAATGATTCGCAGAGGATCGGGTCTTCATTTCCTGTCTCTGAAATTGCGTTAAAAATAAGCGTGTGCTTGAGTGGATGTCACCTCTCGCCTCGATTCAAACGCCTGAAGCTTCGGCGTAGAAAGCTGCTCCGACTGGTCACACGCTAACTGGGTTTAGTCGCAGACATTTTGCTTCGCTGGTCTTTCTGTAATGCGGTAAAACAGGTAGCGGTGGTTTTCTTGAACGTTTTTCTCCAGCGTTGTTTTTTTCCCTCAAACGACTGTCATATTCCTCCGTCACCGTGAGACGTAGAACATGTGCTGCTTATCTGACTGGGTGTAGGAACAGGCCTACACCCCTGTTGACTGTACACCTGTCCATCGCTTTGACTCATTTCATGGCCTTCCAAGATCTCACCGGGTTTGACCTATTTTTAACTGAAGTGCTCCTGTTTTGATTACACTTGAGATGCAGGCTGCAATGTTATAAAGAAAATAATATTTGGTTTGCTACCTGTGAAGTCTTCTAGAGGACAGATGATGTGGAAATAGCATTAGAACTACATTATTTTTAGAGTTATGACACAGTTCATATTGGTTTAACTTCAGGAGCCCATTTGTCTGCTTGATAAAAAGACGACTTGTAAATATTATTCAGAAAACATTTCTCTGCTTTGATCTGTTTTTTTTTATCTCTGATCCAGATCTACGAGATAGCAGACTGTTAGGTAATTATGGCTCAGTTTGTCATCCGTCATATGCTAACCCCGTCTGGCTTTTGGCTCTTTAAGCATGTCATAGTTTTAAGACTCCTGACTTGAGACTTATTTAGATTAAAATCTGTAAAAAGTCAAATCCCCTCTTCTAACAGCACAGGCTTCTGGTTTCATTAATAAGTGCTGGTTAGTGGCTTGCTTTAGGGATCCTTGCTTGCTGCTTGTCCTTTCAGATGAGTTTATTAGTCGACATGTCTTCACAGCCTTCGTAGAGAGACTGTGGTCACTGCTTCTTTTACTGAAGCAATAGAACTGGATGCATATGAGCTTTAAACAGCTGGAAACCTTTATATAAAGGCATTACGTCAGCCTATTGTCACATGAGTGTGTGTTTGAGGAGGCAACTCAGTTTTTATTGGAGCAATGTCCAGGCCTTTTGTTGGACATGTGATCTTTCCAGAATTCAAAAAGGGTGTGTCTGTGTTGATTTCTATACAACTCTTTGTAGACCTTCGTAGATAATTGTGATGTTGGTCAGCAAGAAACTCGTAGTGCAGCATGTAGCATTATGCAAGTATGTGACAAATTAAAGGAAAATCCATGTGTTTTGGTAAGATGTTGTGCCATGGAAACGGTTTCAATGAGCCTTGGCATTGATGCTCCAAGTCATCATCTTCAAAATGTATTCCCTCTGTTTTGAAATTAGAGGTGGAGAGCGCTGTCTGACGGTTTGGTTCAAAATCCCCCATGGATGTTCAGTTGAGATCTGGTGGCTGTGAATGCAATAGCATATGATTCTTATCATTTTCCTACTTATCAAGCTCTTCCGTGACTCCTCCTGCACTGTAGGCTGGGACGCTGTCGTCCTGGAAGAGCTCGCTATCAGAATAGAGATGTTTCAGCATAAGATGGAGGTGATCACTCAGAAGAACTTCATGTTAATTTGCAGGGACCCGTCCCGCTAATGCCGAGCTCAGACTGCAGGAATGTTCAAATCCTGACGGAGTTTGAAATGCGGTTGGCGTCACACTGATTAGGAGAAAATTCAAAGATGTTATTCTCTCTAATATCAGACATGCACACACAAAAGAATTTGAAAATAATGTTGCATTACATGTGACAGGATATTAATGAGAACTGGAGGTGAGATTTTAGCTGTTTGTTTAAATGTCTGTATGCTAGCTAATGTTAGCCTAAGGGGCTAGAAGGTTTAGCATATTAATCGGCCAAAGTTTAATGCAAAAATGTATTCAGTTCATTAAAATATTATTGGGGTGGCATGTTGAGTCTGTGAGCAGAACGGGACGTTTTGGACTCGCTCCGTAAACCCCTCACGTTACCTGAGCCAAACATCGGTTCAGACCAAGACCCCCGACCAGATTTCTGCTCTGATTGGGGTAAAACAAGGGTAAACCGGTCCGAAACATCTGTAACCTGAGCCCAACTAATGGGGACAAGTTTTCTCCAGCCATGCCAGCAAAATGCACTCCTGCAACAAAATGAAACCAAGAGAACCAAAGGGTTGAAGTTTTTTCTTTGATTTGTCACCCATCTGCTCGAGAACCAAAGCGTATGTTGACGTTACCGTTATCTGTTTGCTATCATAGGAGGGTTGGGATAAAAAATCATCAACCAGTCGACTAGACGGGCACCATTAGTCATTGATTAACTTTCACAGTAAATCAATAAATTCAAATCTAAGCAAATGTGGCGTTAACAACATGAAGTGAACGGACACGTAGTCGTTGTCGGACTGTGTTTGCTCCTGCTTGATCTCTGTCCTTGTGCAGGAAAAGAAGTTCATTCACTGTGTCTGGGTGCAGATGTGATGCCATAATAATCACTCACTTTAACAGGTGATTCTCGTTAATGATTTACCCTTAAATTGTAGTAAAATCCTGCTACGAAGCTCAGCGTTGCTTCACCTCACCTTCCTCATCTTTCATGCAGGTGACTGTTGTTTCAGACAGGTGCTGCTCTGTCTCTTGTCCAAACACGGAAATAATGACCATTACTGAGACAGAATGTGTCCAACTGCCAGCCAGCAGTGATTTCAGGCCCAGCTCAGGTGCCGTCTCCACATTCATCGCACCGCCGCAGTCATAATAATCACACGTTAGCCGAGGAAGACGACACAGGCGAGGTAGAGGTGGGGAGATGTGTAAATATAGAACGTCTATAAATACTGCTTCCACGTTTCTCACTTGAAGCTGAGACGTAATTCACAAAGGTGCCGTGTTTTCACTTGCAGGCGGCGTTTTTTTTGCTCGAGAACAAAAAAATAAAAAATGCTGTGAAAACACAGAGATGTCAGAGCATCAGTGAATTCGTTTACACTTTTAATTTGAGCCCTGAGGAATAGTGCTGCCGTCTTTCACCGGCTTAGAGCCACTCCTTATTTTTATGGTTTGAAGCAGTCATTCACTATTTCAGTCCCCAAGAGCTGCTCTCACACTTCATAACAATGTGGTCTTTTGTCATTACTGTTTGGCAGAGAAAAGCTTTGCCTAATTCCTTTCACTTCGACCAACGCTGATAATAATAAATGCATGATTATAGCATTCCAGACCTAGGTTTCCTTTTTGACTTATTGTTGGCCAACGGTGTAAAACTGTTGTAATGAAAATGAGATTATTTCTGAAGGGTTCTGATGAGAGATAAATAAAATCCTTTTTGTATGCTTATATAAAAAATAAATATTATACAAGATTTTTATTTTAATTACATCAGACGTTGGAAATTATTTCAGTACTGCAGAATCTTTTTATTTTATTATATTAAATGTGCAGCTCTGCATCCTGCAATCCTGAGATTTCGTTAAATCTTTCATTCACTTGTAAAGTAGCTTCTCATTAATGTTTGATGTTTCAGAAGCCGGCAGTCGTGGAACTGTACGGAGTAGCGCAAAATGCAATTACTCCATACGGATTAGCGGCCGTTTACAGCGGCGGCGAATGTAATCAGAACCAGCCGACAAAGAAAACATCTCCTTCAGGTTCACTCTGCTCTGAAACAATCTCATGAACTGCGGTGGTTTATGTAATTGTCTGTCTTTCATTCTGTCTTTGGGTAAACTAATGGATGTAGTATGTTGTGCCAAGGGCTGGGAACGTTTTGGGGAAACACAAGAGTCTTTGTGGAATAAAAGCAGGAAGTCGGTTGTCCTGGGTTTGACCAGATGTGGCTAACTGGGCAGATGGTTTCCTTACAGGCCTGGGAGCAGACTGCGGCTTGGCCTACTGCATCATTCCCATGTTCTCGTCACGGCTACGAGTTAAGCTTGTTTTAAATCTTTCAGCACAGAATAGAGCCGCTGCACATCCGGGCACCTGAATCGGAGAGTGATGTTCACAATTAATTGATTTGTTGCCGTTAATAATTCAACAAATCGGACCCGTAAGGCAAAAGGCGAAGGACATGTGTGTCAGACAATGTTTGTAGATGTATTCCTGGTTGTATGTATATATGGAAGAGTAAGTACCTCTAACGAGATGGAAGACAGCAGCTTATTGGCTGCGTTCAGCGACCTGAGGAGGCGGTTGCTACGACTACCTGCAGCTCCGTGTTTGCAAGGAAACATGAGAATATTAACGTTAAAATCTACATCGTTAAATGAATAGGTTTAGTGTTTTGTTGTGTTTGGTTGTGGTGAACGGGTGAGGTGGTTTTTGTATGGTCAAGAGCATTTTGGGAGTTTAGCAAAGGGCCACCGTGACAGAGACTCCTGCAGCAGTTCATGGTTTACAACCATATGCAGGAGGGTAGCTCAGTTTGAAGCTCATTTAGCATAGGGACCACTCATCAGATTTGGTTTTCTTTCTAAGGTATTTGAAGTGTTTTTGCAGCAACTAGAAAATATCTGTGGTTATGGGAAGAGTCTACAACAAGCTTGTTATTAGACTTATAACTACCTATTGTTGCCTTGTCATTGCTCCATCATTCTTCTCAGAAATATAAACCATACCTAATCCAAGTTCAAGGTCTTATGAAAAGAGCCCTGCGTTTACTTTATAGGCTGTGCAAAACAAAATTACACGGTTGACCTCCTGAGTTCGCTAAACAAGTCACCTCAACTCTGGTTTTTCCTGTTTTTGATAGTGAAAACTGTTCATGTGATTTGCTGCTTCAGGGTTATTGCGTTGTACCTTACATAATAGTAATAAACAAAAAAACACCAACAACGAGCTCCACAGACTGAGAACCTTCAGATTGTTTAAAATCCAGACGGAGCTGTGGGAGCTGGTGTCCAGGCTGACTGAGCCTCTGTGACTGGAGCTGAAAGGCGGATCACTGATCTGTGTTACAGTTTTGTCACCGCTGCAGCCAAGAAGTTCATTCAAAAATAATGAGGGCTTGTTGATGAGCTTAAGCAGTTGAGCGAGGAGTGCATTATTTAACACGAACAACGTCTGGGTCACTGAGCTGACATGATTTGAAGCAGGCTGAACCCAGCAGACTATTAGCTGCATTTAGAGTGCCTTGTTTCCTTTCTAAGGAAAAACAAGTTAAAGGAGTTTTTCTTGGTCGCTGTGATTGTGTAAAGCCAGGGTCACTGTGTTATGAAAACCTACTGTCACAGTCTGTCTTTGCCCCTCTCTGTCTGAAGCTTAAAATACGTTTTATTTCCCAAGTCTGTCACATGCTCTGCATGAGCCAGTGTGTTCTCACTGTTGTGATCCTCAACAGCTGAGCCACTGCAGGCCATCATTGAGCAATCCAGCTAACTTGATGACCGTTTGAAAATACGTGTTGGCTTCTAAACATCTGTCTTAACAGCTTTGTCACATAAATGAGAAGGTGGGGGGAAAAAATAAGCCACTGAAATGCAGAAGCACTTGGAGCAGATCATTTCTTGTATCTGTAGTTTCAAAGGCTGACTGTCCTCTCAATCAGCTGTTACAACCTACAGATGGTTCTACATTTAAATCCTGTCTTAAATATAATCTGTCAATTGAAAACCTTTTTGGATGCACAAAACACGTGTCAGCCGGTGATGATTTAACCATTAATTCATACTTTTGTTTTTTTTGCAACTGCATCAAGAAATATGTTATCAGCATAGTTTGTTCTGTTCTGGCTAGATTTTGTTTGACCGCAACACTTTGTTTTAAGTATAATCTGTGCAACACTTGGAAACCTGTGGTGTAAAGAGATCAAATGTACAGCTGAGCCAACATGTGGTTTTGGTGTCTGCGGTTCAGGTGCTAGAGCTCGTCCACATGCTGAAGTGTCCTCGGGCGAGACACAAAACCCAAACTTGCTCTTGATAACAGGGGAGGACCTTGCATGTGTGTGAGTGTATGTGTCTGAACGGGTAAATGAGAAATACTGTAAAACACTTTGAGTACCGCTAAGGCAGGAGAGTGCTGCGTAAGTGCAGACCACTTACCGGTTGTTGGGTGGCTCCGATACATCATGCGTTTGACTTTGCTGAGCACAGTCATGCTAACATTTATATGAACAGTGTAAAGATTTAAACATTTAACAACCTCAAGCAGCAGTTTTTGGGCGTTTTTTTTGCTCCTGTCACATTTTTCTCATTGTGGTTTTCTTGGCATATTAAAGTTCTGCACCCTGTATTGAAACAGTGCAGCTATAGCTGGAAGGAGGAGAGAGAACTGAGAAAGTCTTTAGTGTCATATAACAGAAATGTAATGCATAAATCAGAAAGACAGGAACTGAATTTCTTTAAATGTTTGTTTGGAGAAAAAAATGGAATCAGCTTGTAGAATATTTTTCAAAGTGCTGCCAATGCTGGAAAAAATATCACTGTACATACTACAGGTATTTAACTACATACCTTT
>NW_007579461.1:36354-36918 GCF_000690725.1 Stegastes partitus | reverse complement strand
GGCAGTTTGCGTTTTAACTCTGGCTGAGCAGCATCAAAGTGGTCCAGCGACCTTTCCAAAAGCAAAGGCGTGATTATATTTTGTCAGCACATTATGCTGGTTAATGTTGTTTCAGAGGCTGTAGCTGGCAGAGGAATGCTGGCGGACAGTTGATAGCTGTAATGATCTCACCGCCTAACATTTCAGTCTCTGCCCGTCTCACCCGTTTGTCAGCATTCTTGTGAACAGTTTCGGTTCTGTTAGGTTGCCGCTGTTTGTTTTTTTTCTCTAGGACATGAAAACTGAACGGATTTACCAGTTTACTGATTGAATAAGTCCTATTAAGCGGTATACCTGGCATGTTACTGTAATGAGAGGAAGCTAAAACACAGCACGGAGCTTTTCTCCACAAACGTGTTGAGTCGTACGTCCCTCCTCCACGTTTACTCTGTAACCCTCTGAACCTCAAAGCAGTTTCTGGGCGTTTTTTTGTTCCTGTCGTGTGCTTACTCAGTGTTGACTAATGTTTTTTACTGTAATATAAAGTCCTGCACGTCTGTGTAAACAGGACAACAGTGGTTAGGA
>NW_007579461.1:31403-32256 GCF_000690725.1 Stegastes partitus | reverse complement strand
ATGAAATATGACAATTTCTAGCTGTGCTTTAGTAATTCCCCCAAATGAACCAGAAGTCTCACAGGATTTATTGAAGGACTGTCAAAAAGTTGAAAATCTGATTTTGTTTTATTGTTTTTTTTTGTAATGACAACGTGGCTTTCAAAACCTGTTTCAGAGGATTAAACAAACATGCCTGCTCTTGGCCTGAACAATCAATCAAATCACACAAGCTATAATTTAGGCTATACGAGGTGGGACTATTAGATATTCAAGCACGTTGGAGCTTTGAGGTGTTGTTTATGCTGCTGGCTGGTCAGTATAAACCGTATGGTTCAGGTTGGACTCACCAAAGCCGTGTGTCAGTATTTAATAGCCACACGTTGTACATTTGGTCCAGGGCTTGAGGAGCTGTGTCCATGGTGTTACAAACTGATGTCATCCTTCCTGTGTGACAGTCACACTGCTAATGGTGTCTCATCTCATGTTGTAACGCTCCATCACACCTTGTAAACCTCGTTACACTGTGAATATCGATTAAAAAAAATTATATTGCAAATCAAATTGAACAGAATTTCTGCCTGAAAAATCACCATTTGATATTTTTCCCCACATCGGTTGTTATGCTAGCAGTCAGGATGAGAAACAACAGTGATGTCTGTTGGGTTTTTCTTACTTTCAAACAAGATTTCCTCGTCAAGTCCTACTTTGTGTGGGTGGCCCGAGAGAGTTTATTGTCCGACGTCGCCATTGTTTGTTTCTTATCCATTGTCCCAGCATGAGACAGCTGATTTTCTCTGATAGAGTTCCGCCATGGAAGAGAAACCTTGTGGGGAACTGAGAAAAGGCTGGAGCGCGTTCGTTTATTTATTAT
>NW_007579461.1:0-30072 GCF_000690725.1 Stegastes partitus | reverse complement strand
CAGAGTTTTACAGAAATGCCTGAAATAAACTTGATGAAATATTCTGATTTGAAGTTTAGACTTGGTTGATTTCCCCACCACACATAATCTGTGCAAGGACCGTCCGGAAGGTTGAAAATCTGATGATGCTCTCTGAGCATTTATCTGTAGCTCTGATAAATGGTGTTACTTCAGCGAGTTTTTTTGTTACGTGTCTTTCATGCCCATGTTTCAGAGGGTTAACCAAACATGTCTGTTGTTGGGCTGCAAAATTAATTGATCTCAAAGGTGCAACTTGGAGCAATGCATTTAGGAAATCACAAAAGCTGCAGCTCAGCCCAGTTCAGCTGAAAAGTCTCTGAATTTTCATCATGTGACTGTTGATCGTAACTACGTCAAAAATGGCTTCGCGGTTGTGCTGAGAAGAGCAGAATTTTTTGTTTTTTTGCAGAATCTTGTTACGTTTTTTTTTGTCAATTTATAAATTTGTTGCATTGAATAAAATGATTTTGATGAAATATGTGTTTAAAGCTTAGAGTTGGTCAGATTTCCTGACTGAAGGGTATAATTATTCCTTCTGTTTTGACAGTTTCTGGTTCTGATAGATGGTGTCGTTTTAGCTATTTTTAAAAAACATAAACTGCCTTTCAAACCCATCAGTGTGCTTTGGGGAGTAGCGGGTTAATATCAACTCCAAACAATGGTTGCGCAGCTATTAGATATCCGTAACTTTAACCCACAGTAGCTGCAATGTTGGCAGCAGCGTTAATGTGGGCTCTGGGTTGTGAGACACTTTGCGCAGCTCAACTGTCAGTGTGAGCACAGGGAAAACCATTACTACTGCAAATTAACAGCAGGATTTAGAGTGGGACTTCTTCTAATCCCCTCCCAGGCAACACGAACAGTGCCCTGGGATCCCACTGCGTCTTCCACTGGGGTGTTTTTCCTCCTGTAGTTTAATCTCCATTCCTGAGCAAGCGTCCTCTTAATGCCACTGATGCCATCTGAAACATTGGCGTATGACATTTGAGATTCTCCGAGGGGACTAGCATGTGGTGTCGTATTGGCAGACAGCAACAGGCATGGTGACTTGCAAAAAAAAAATACCCCCACAGTGAGGTGACCGAGCTGTGGAGGCACTGTCGGCCAGCTCCACGGTTATTTTAGCTTCACATGCTCTGAGGAGTTACAGGCTCTGGTGTGGGGATTGTTAATTCAGGCTTGTGTTTGTTTACCAATGAAACGAAGAATCTGAGAAAACGCTGTGTTGTGTTTTGGAAAGCAGACACGTGATGGTTGTAATGTGAAGGCGAGAGATCATCGTCACATAGCAGCAACTTCCCTGACAGTTCAGTTTATTATGATTAAGGCTCACTCCTTAGTGAGCTGCAGAGAGGTGCTGATTGATATTTGCTTCAAGGCTGTTGCAAAAATCTACACTTAGACACAATTATTGTCTGTAGGCAAAGTGACAAATGGTTTCTGTCCTGGCCAGAACATCATATGAAGAACAGGCGTGTCATCGTCATTACATCCCCCACCTGATTGCAGTTATTTAAGCTGACTGTGATCATTTTTGATACCCGTGTGTGTGTGTAACACGCATGAAAACAGCAACAGAAATGTCATATTTCATCCCCTATTTCAACATCGTCTTCCATTATTCGCTCCAGCTTCTTCCAACATGGCACCAGTAGTTTATCTCTGAGTCTTTTAGCTTCCAATATTGAACCAACTGCATTTTGATGAGCATCTGACGTTATATCAGTGGATTTAGTTGCAAAGTCAAACAGCTCAGCAGGGCTGAGATCATGTTTTGGTTTTAGGGCAAATGTAAAAGAAGAGTCTAAGGAGGCGATTTGTTGGATTTGCAGCTAGTAGGTGGCATTCAGAGGCACTAAATTGAGAACCAGTACAGGCATAAAACGAACAGAAAAAGGTAATTAAATCAGTAATTGCAGTGACTTAGTCATCAGCTAAAATTCCATCATTGTGACAGCCGTGATGATGAAACTTGTGGCTCAAGGCTGCAGCAGGTCATCTAGTCAAGGGTGAGGCGAGAAGCATAGGAAGAGCCAGTAAAGTGTCTCCAAAGCTTTCTTGGTGTTGGTTTCATTAGACATAGAAAAGACCTAATTGTAAAAGAAAAAAAAATAGTGAGGCCAACAAAGAGTGCTCAGCTCTGCACACCTGACCTGGACATGCTTGTTGCAGAATGTGGTCTCCTTCAGTTTCCACATTGGAAATGAGTGAGTAGGACTCTGCAAACCTGTGAACAGAGTTTGACGTGTAGAGGTGTTCCCCTTTAAGTGTAGCTATGAGCTGTGTGCACCTTAACCCAGAGGCCTTGTCCCTTCATGCCCTCTGTTCTCACTCGGCTCCAAATGGCGCCACAGATGTTGGTCCTCGCCTGGACTTCTGCCAGGTTTTATCGATTCAACTTTAGGGCGAGACACTACAGGCAAAAGCTTTTTCTTCCCCCTTAAATTAACTTATATTTTGAGATTTCACTTTCAAAACATACCTTCTTTTAGATAATGCACAAAAAACCCAAAACATCCCAAATACACATTCAGGTGTTTATTTTTACTACACTTTGTCCATTTGTGTCTGTAAATTCCAATTATAATACAGATTTTTTTTTTAAAGGCCATTTTCTCAAACAGATTTTTTTCTTTTATACTCTGAGCCAGAAAATACCGCCTCAGTAGCACTTATAGACCACAAACTTTTGCATTTTTATTCCTGCCTAAGTTTATATATCCCTTACAGCCTGATTTATATGAGCTGGGGAAGTTTCACGGTGATATCTATTAGTCTTCACCTGCGTTGTCTCCCCTTAAAACTTCACCTTAAAACCACAGTGTGGGTTCTCGTGTATCATAGTAAATATAAGTCATCCAGAAATCGGTGCATTCGCTCCATAAGTGCAGAGGACGACAGTAAAACCACAGCCCTGTGAGTAGCGTGAGTTTCACCAGACGACTCTCGTTGCTCATGTGTTGCAAGAAAGAAGTGTTAGGATGACACATGGCATGAGGGAGGGTGTCTTTCCTTCCCTACAGTCACTTCCAGACGGCGTGATTTGGAGCATCTGGTGAGGTCAAGCGGGAGGAGGTTGCGTAGTGTCATCATGAGTCATGCTGGTTGTTACTGAGCACAGAGGTTCTCAAATATTTTTAAAAAGAAAATTACTCCCTTGTGTACAATTCCATTGAACTTCTTCTCAGAATTTCTCAGTTCTTCTTTTTGTTGACTCATCTGACTAGTTTAGATGGTTCTGCTTCACTTAGGAACTTCCTGCATTACCCATTATGACATTGAGGAATCCTTACAGACTGGTTGTGAACTTACATTGAACTCAGTAGCTGTTGGAGAAGCAAACGATAGAGACACAGCAGCAGGAGGTAATTAAATCTTTAAAATTAAAAAAATAATAATAATTTTAAAAAGTTTCCTTCAATGGAGGACCCATGCCCATAATTTGAGCGTGACAATATGAAAACTGAGAGAGACTAGATTCAGGTCCAGATGTCGATGAGAAAGATCTTAAGATATTAATCTTCCTCTAATTTTCTGTGCGTATTCATGTTAGCTTGATTTGTTGTTCTGAGTTTGCTGATATTATTTAAATTTGCTAAAGCATGGATTTAAGTCGGCTAGCTAAACTACTCTCTATCTCTTAGTTAAAGGTCCATCGCTGCGTTTGTTCTATTGCTGAAATGTGGTGTAAAAACAGACGTAGGAGGATTTTATTTTTAAATTTATGCCACTAAGCTCCAAAGTTAAAGAGCAGCAGGCCAATGAAAGCGACAGATAACGTGCCCATTTCCTCAAATACAACTCAAATCTGTGCTTCATTTTGCAGCGAGTAAACTTTTTTCCCCGTTGCAGTAATAACGGTTAAATTTGACTTCATCTTTCTTGCCAACCAGTGCGGCAAACATCCATGTATGCAAATGCAAAGCTCACAGTGGCAACGTTAACTTTACAATAACTCACAAGCTGCTAGAAATCACAAGTGTGAAGATCAAGAACACCAGTTATAAACTATCAGCTGAATTCCTGCACAGGAGTGGGAGTGATTTAATAAAGTATATGCTTAGTTGTTGCTCCCAGTGATTTATCCTTTTGACTGATCTAAATGTCGAGATCCTTTAGTTTTGGTTGGATATAGAAATGTTTGGAGACACTGATACGGTAATTCATTCCCAGTGTTTTATGGCTCTTTTTTATTTTTTTTCTTTACATTCTCCACTGCCTTTCATCAAGCGTGTTCTCCCATCTCTTATTGCATTAAGTTTCCTGGTGTTTTAGGCTTTTGTTGTGGTTCAGCTTCAGTTTCCATGGAGTTGGACAGGTGTTGTTCCGAGCCATCACAGACTTATATTAATATTGTATATAATCTGAGAATAGCTACTAGTCACTAGGGTTGATGAATCATGTTAGTTTTTTTTAATTATTATTAATTTCATTGGGGTTTTTGTGGTCATGCATGTATAATTTAAAGAAAATCCCAGCATTCGACTACTTATTTCAACATCACTTTCCCCAGCAGAAGCTGAAGACTCAGCTAATTCAGGTCAGTCCTAGTGCAAATAGATTTTATGTCAGAAGTTTTTAATTACAGCTGTATCTTCTTACATCTCCAGTTCATTGTCGTCCCTCAACAATGCATCGAATGAAAGAGCAGAGCCATGAATAGCCACTCTGTTCATGTAATAGCACCGTGAGCCTCTTCTCTTTGCCAGTGGATGCTGCTCTGTAGAGAAGAAGTGAGGTGTGAACATGTCCCTAATGAGGGAAACACATGAGGGTTAATGAGGCTGGCTTGCTTCTGTAATTGGCTTCATCAGCATCAATGGCAAGACTGCATTCTGCAGAGTCCTCTTCGTCGGTTCTTTGGCTCAGAGGGAAGCTCTGGGGACACGAGAACAGGGATCTTCATTGTCAGTGTTCAGAAACATCCTTGGATGGACAGCCAGATACATAAATATGGAGATGTACATGCCCACTGTTTTGATCTGTTTGTTTGTTCTCTTTCCGTAGAGCCTAATTGGGTGATAGAACCCTCTTTAGAACCACACACACACGAACACACTGACCCACCTCATCACTAGTCCTAATGTGCTGCTGGCAAATATTGCTCAGTCCTCTGAGTCTCGTATGTTAAAATGAAATCCATGCAGTCCGACCGACTCTCCACTAGAATGGCCTCATTGTGTGGCTGCTGACCAAAGGCCGGCTAGCTAGGGACAGCGGTGGCTGGCAGACTGCCTGACTGGGTAACAAGCTCACTCGTGACCCATGTGACAATGAGTGGTTAAGTTGAGTCTGTAAATGAGTGAGCCAGCATGACCTCATGCCACCTCTGTTGTCCAGACAAAGCACAAGGACACCAGTGCCAGATGCCAACAAGGCATTACCATAATTCTATTTTCGCTACCCGAAGATGTCACATAGATGCAAAAAGAGCCAACAGTTGAGTCGCACTGCGTCGCCAGAGAAGTCAGGCCATCCTTCTGCCTTGAGATGATGCATGTTGTACATATAAATACAGCTGAGTTGAAGTGAATCATTTCAACACAGCAACGATTATTAAATGAAGTTTTAATGATTGTTATTCTGACGCTGAGCATTAATTGTGTGTGTTACGTCAGAGATGTCTTGGCTTTTGCAACAGGCCACATACCGAGTGTTTAACTTTTGTGTTTGCACCATAAGCACATTATTCTGGACGGTTTAGTAGCGCTCTGAATTCATAGTTGCTGATTATTCGTCATGCATTTAAATTCAGAGATCTTGGAGTCAGAAGACTGATTCGTGATTGCAACTGCTGCGTTTAAATATACACCAGACGACAAATGGTGCGCTGACTTCCTTGTGTATTTGCCTCAAGGCTTTTCTCTTTATTTACATTTTTTTTGTTTTAGCTTGAGCTGAACAGATGTTTCCAAAGAACCCTAAAAGTAGCTGCACTTTTCTCTGAATTGAGCTTAAAGCTATAAGGTTGTTCCACTAGTGACACGAATGCAGAATAAAGTAAACGACTGTTCTTTTTTCTATCTTAGTATCTGTCTGACTAATCTGTTAAACTGTGGCGCTTCAGACCTTTAGTAGTTCTATAAAGCGTTTTTTTTCCCCAACAGTCGTATCAATGGCACCTCACTATTCCACTGAAAACCACCTCGGGGGTAACATACGAGGATATATTGCCATTTGCAAGCAAAGGCAAGCTAGGGAACGGGGATCTAGACAAATAAAGCCTTAAAAATGCTTTAAAAATCATCACTGTAAATGTTTTATGAGGAAAGAAACGCACTTCTCGCATTTCTTGGACCTCACAGTCGATGTAATGATAACTTGTAAAGCCTTCACAGTACCCATGTTTTGTTTTGTTTTGTTTTTTTAACGCTTTTCCTTTCTCTAATACAAATTTAGCCAAAATTGTAGTCAACCGGCCAGCGTGGCTCCTTCAAGCATCTTGTTGTCTCTCGCTATAATCTGCAGCGTCAGGCAGTGTTACATCATCCCAGCTTCATTTCATTATCTGGACTTTGGCTGACGTTTGTTGTCTCTGGACATGTGCCCTTGATGTCTGTGTTGTAACGCAGTCTTTAATAGCTGCCACACAGTGTAATTAAGCAGTTAACACCTGTCATGACAGTCAGAGTATTGTGAACGCTGTTGAAGGCTCACACATGAAGACAGAAGTGAAGTAAACAGTCACCGGTCTGTTTTTTTTATGGGAATGCAAAAGGAAAAACCAAAAGCTTGTAAAGAGGAGTGCAGTATTCTCACTGCCGCCGTAAAGTCTTTCACATAAAGAACGTGGTTTGTTTGATGCAGCATTCATACGTTTTGTTGGTCCTGATTCTTGTTTAAGCCGAGCCATCTCTGGCTTTGATTGCTCCTGATTGGGCTGTTTGATTTTGCTGAATATCTCCCCGTGGCCTGTGCTAGGTATCTGCAGGAGTGTCAGCAGGTGGTGAGTGGGATTTGGGGTTCTAATCATGAGGCGTGTGCGTGTGTGTGTGGTGATTTAACACGCCTGATTGCTGCTGAACCGAAGTCTGACGCCACCAAGCTGGTTGAGCACCCACACACTCACATAAATGTATGCTAATACGCATTTTTTATCAAGAAACAGGAAACAAAATTAACATAATAAACAGGAGTTGACATTCCTGAATAGACGGCTAGTGGTTAAGTAATGCTTTGACATGTAATGTTGTCTTTTGGGGATATGGTGACTCATCTCCTGTAATTTGGGGTTTTTCATCCTTTTTACCCCCAAAGCAGGAGCGACAAATTTCTGTGGTGTTGTGCATTTGGATGATGATAACGAGAGTGATTTGCTTTTTCTAATGTACACCAAACAAACACGTAACGGCGGCATGCAAATGGATTTCTGTTCCGACTTCAAGACAAAGTTAAAAATCTTGTTTCTGTTGTTGAACCGGTGACATATTCCCGAGTCAGATGTGGCTTTAAAGGACAGCGACTATGCCGTGTGACCAGTGACTATAAAAGAAAGGCTACTTAAGATTGATCTTTGTTCAGATGGCATGATGCCACCAATGACGAGACGAATACAGGCTGTTGGCCTTCTGTCCACAACTTCATCACTTGTTGTTTAACAAATCATTTCAAGCAGCTCTGGATGGATGTGTCCAACAGTGTAATCATGTTTCCTGGAATGTCAGCTAACTTTGCCAAGCCTTTCAGGAAGAGTGGGACAATAGCATCGACAACCTCATGAGGTTTTTGCTGTCTTGTGATTTCTGCCCTGTGACCTCGTGCTCAATCTGCCCCCCGTCATTCCTCAAAGAGTCGCATTTGGTTGTTTACTGTTGTCCCTTTTGTTGTGGAGATGTCATGCATTAGAACAGGAAATACTTAATCCGCTATATTACAAACAAGGGTTGACCTTATTAAAATATTTCATGCAGTCATTTCTTTAACCTGCTAGCAAGGAGGTTCGGACCAGCCACTGAGATTTGCTTGTGCAGTGATGTGCTCCCTTACTGCCTCCTACAACAACACCACATATATTTGTGATTGTTCTTAACTGTTTTTGCGCTTTATGGTGGATTTAGAGATTTTTACAGAATGTGTGTCCATCGTCATCGGTAGTGGACTAACAACAGCAGTCTCTCATATCTGAGATGTTGGAACGTGACAGTCTTTCCTGCCTTTGATTGCAGACTTGACTGAAACGATTAGTTAATTATTTTTCTGTTGATTGGTGCGCTAATGTCTGCGCTCTCGTCTGTTTTCCTTCTTTCCAGACTGCGACTCAGTGGGAGTACTGAAATGACCAGCCGGCATCCCAGCCATGCAGAGAGCACTCACTCCTCAGATAAGCAGCCGCCTGCCGTGGCCCCCAAGCTCCATGTCCACCGATCACTGTCAAAGGAGACCATTACCATCCACTTCTCAGCTCTTGGGAAGGAGGAAGAGGAGGAGGAAGAAGAGCTGTACACTACGACTGTCTCCGCTACCTCAGCCGCTCTGGATGACTCAAACATTGTGACAGCTTTAGAAGCAAGCGAGGAGATGTTTGAAGGGGTGCCAGTGGACTCTGCTGCTGGGGTTGGTGTCATCCCTGAATCATCCAGACTTTCTCCCATTTCTAGACATCACACTAACAGTTCTCCCACACGGACTCTGTCTTCACATGCTTCAGAGCAAAAAGCCTCGACGTCTAACTCGTCGCCAACAAAATCTTTAAGCTTTCCCTCCAGTGACAAACCTTTCCTAAGCATGGTTAAATCTCTCTCCTCCGACGCCGAGTCTCGTGATGGGGTTTCTCCTATTCCTGCTCCGTCAGTGAGGCACAGGCATCTCATGAAGACTCTCGTCAAATCATTGTCCATAGATACATCCCAGGACTCCTCATCCTCCTCCTCCTCCTCCTCCTCCTCCACACCCTACCGTCTTCCAGAATCACGCCTCAACCTGCAACTCTTTAAGCAATTCACGCAGTCCCGGATACCGTCTGCTGCCGCGTCGTCGCTTAGCGATTCTAAAACCGCCCCCTCCTCGCCGCTAACCTCGCCGGATAACCGCAGCTTCTTCAAAGTCTCAGAAGTCGAGGCGCGAATCGAAGACACCAAGCGCCGTCTCTCTGAAGCCATTTCCGAGCCGCTCCAGCTGCTGAGTAAAATCATGGATGAAAAGAGTGGCAGCTTAGTTGGCAGCAGCATTTACCGGCCCAAGGCGCTTTCTGCCAGCGCCTCAGAACTATCAAACATTGCTTCTGTTAATGGTCACCTGGAGAGCAACAACAATTACTGCATCAAGGAGGAAGAAGGAGGTGACTGGGAGGCCGAAGGCCCCAACAGCCGAGTCTCTGGTACAGCCGAATCCCCTGTCAGCCTCTCTGTCGACACAAAGAGCCCCAACAAATCATCGCCACTGTCCATGTCACTGGACAAGTGCTCCATGTCTGCTCTTGCAAAACAGGAGGACGAGGACTTTTGCATCCTGTACAGCGACGACTTTGATACTTGTACTGAAACAGACGGAGATGGTGTTGATAGAACTGACAATACTGGAAGTGGTAGTCAAACTAAAGTGCCACTAAGCGGTAGCACCGAACCGTGCAGTGAGGATGAATCTGAAAGTATTGCGCCGGCGCCTAGTGTTCCGCACTATACTCTCAGCATCCTTACAGTGTTGGTCTATGGGTATTTTGTATTGCCGCTGCCAAGTTACGTTGGAGGAATGCTGCTCGGGATTGGGCTGGGATTCCTTTTAGCCATCGGCGTTGTGTGGCTGACGGGACCAAAACCTTCTGGAGGTGACTTCAGACATTCCAGACACCGTGGCGAGATGTGGAGTCTGACCAAGTTGGACATTAAGGAACCAGAAATCTATAAGGTCGGTTGTTTTTTTTGTGACTTTTAAACTTCTTGATCTCATTCTGGTGAATACCTGAGCAACAATATTCATTTAAATTTTCCCAATTCGATAATGACACACAACTTTTAGGCTGTAAGAACACTACAGGAAGGACAAGTAGGGTTTTCAGATTTGGCTTGGATTGAACAAATGCAACTGGGACATGCTAGCTTTAACAAAAGGGCTTGTCGGACTGAGTACTTCAGAACGATTACAGCATAAAAGGAAAGCCTCACCTCCCCTAGACATCATCTGATTATACTGCAACTCCTGTGGTTTATATTCTAAGAATAATACCTCATACTGTCAACCAAGGCTGTGCAATTAATCAGATATTGTTCATGATCAGGGTTTTGGGTTTCTGCTAAACTCTGATAATGACGTTTAAACTGATCCCATGCTTGCTCCATACTGCTGCGTTGCGGTGGCTGAGTGGAGACTGGCGGCTTCTCGGCACACAGCTGCTTTGCTAGCATCTACGGTAGCCTGCAGGTGAGGCGTTTAGGAGATATCGTTAAGGTGTGTCTACTGAAACAAATGTTCAGCAAGCAGTTCCTCTTGGAGATGCACTGAAGTTAATTGAAAGAGAAGCCTGTTTTGAGCAAATGCAAAGATTTGCACATTGGCAGGAATGTAAGAAGACGTGGAAATGAAAGCATTTTGTCACCCATCATCCTACCAATGGCAAGGATTATCAGGCTTTGTGCAGCAAATCAGATCCCCTCTTTGTTGGAAAATTCATGGATGAGATACTGGTTGAGCAGCAGAACTAATTTTGCTCTTAAAATAAAAACACCTCACAAACTTTAGTCAGTGCATCTTATATTTACTACAGTTCATGATATATTATCTAGGAATGTCTGTAATATTTGCACTTTAAAGCAAATTTCTCACAGAATCCTACACAGAAAATTGCGAGATATGTTTTTTAGTGTCGTATTCTGAAAACAACAAGCGTTATTCTTGATCGTGACCCTGTGTGCAGCTCTGTCTGTGAATAAAAGGCAAACTTGCCGTTCAGGAGGCATATTTCCTCACACTGAAGCGACAAAGCAGCAAATAAACTCGGGATGGATCCTGAGCTGAATATAGCCGGATGAACTTCAAAGCCTACCACGCAGAGCAGATGACAACAAGCTGTTTAAGGCTTTACTTGAAAAGACAGCGGTTATGAGACACTCTGTTATCAGTGGGAAGTTCACAGAGAGAGTCATGTAACCTTTTCTGTCACTGTCGGGTATGTTACATGGGTGACAACACGCTGTGAGCAGATATTCACCATGTCCTCGTTTTCCAGGCGCACTGCTGGATTGATGTGTTCTTTCTTTGAGTTTGTGGCTGTTTCAAAAGCATTTCTGTCTTCGTGTGTGTGAATCCTGGAGGATTACATTTATGTATTTTAGATTCACATGTGTTTCTAGTATTTTGCAGCACAGACCTCGGAGTGAACTTTATGTTGGAATCTGCCTTCCTTCCAGGGCTGGATGAATGAGATATTGAACTACGACCCGGAGACATACCACGCCACACTGACGCACTCTGTGTACGTCCGGTTGGAGGGCTCCATCATTCGTCTGTCTAAACCCAACCACAACATTGCCCGTCGTGCCACACACAACGAACCAAAGCCTGACGTTACCTACATCAGTCAGAAGATCTATGACCTTACCAACAGCAAGGTACGTCGTCACTGTTCTGACACACCCACACATGTAAAAATAGAATTCTATGCATCTATTTTAAAGCTTTAATTGGAAAGTGATACCTTAGGTTTTTTGTAACATGCTAAATGTTAAACGTTATGCCGGTAAACACATTTTATTTTTTCTAGAAATTTGGAAGAAATATAAATCAGTTGAGCTTTGACTCACTTCATTTTTCCAAATCCTCCTTCAGGTGTATCTGGCGCCTCAGAGCCTGGCCAGGAAGCGAATATGGAACAAAAAGTACCCCATCTGCATTGAACTCGGCAAACAAGACGACTTCATGTCAAAGGCCGAGGGCGACAGGTGGGAGGCCAGCGAGGGCGTGAGCACGAGGGACAGAGGAGAGGCGACGGGAGGAGGTCAGGATCGAGGCTGGTCGTCCTCGGCCAGAGACCTGACCCTCTACCTGTTTGGAAGAACTGGGCGGGAGAAGGAGGAGTGGTTCCAGCGCTTTCTGTCAGCCTCTAAGCTCAAGGCGGATTTGAAGAAAAGCTCCTCCGTTGTGGGGAGTAAGAAGGGTGAGTAAAAGTGATGCTCGTGTCCATACAATGTTGGTTGTGTTTTGTTTTTTTTTATCCATGGCTAAAATTTTCTAAGCTAAAGAGCCCATATTATGCATGTTCACTGGTTTATAATTGTACTTTTTGGATCTTCTGGATTGTTTAAATGCTCTACTGCTGAGAAATCACATTAATTTTCTCATACTGGACATTACTGCAGCACTTCCTCTGTCTGAAACGCTCCAGTTTAGCTTCTGTTTTTAAGGCCTTCTTGCCAAGAAGCTCAGTCTGCTCTGTAAAATTGCTTATGCACTGTAACTGTAGATCTCTGAATATATAGTGTCTCTGTAGTAGGAAATAATGGCAGGCTGCAAGAAACTACTCCTTATTTGTTTGAGGATCAAACTAGCTGCGAGGTAGGTGTTATGTAAACGTGACACGGTGACATCCATAGGTAAAGGAAGGAATGCCTGGACTTTAAACGAGGCTTTTCAGGCAGGAAAGAAGCAGTGGTTTCTGTGGGAGAGAATAACAGCGTTTGGCGTGAACTTTGGGTTTTGTAAGTTTTTGTGAACATTGTACATGTGTAAAAAGTAAAAATATAACCCACAAAACTAAATGGAAAACCACAATAGGCATAATATCGGCTCTATAAATCATTTTAGGTGTTTTTTAATTCACTTTAGAAACAGCAAAAGCTGTACTGGGAGCATGCAATTCCTCACCTCTTTCTAATGTTTGCTGTTTCCCACAGCTTTGAGCTCCCACAGTCGCAGCAGCAGCCGCAGCAGTCTGGATGAGGCGTTGGCATCTCAGCCCCGGCCGAAGGACTCTTCAGCCTCCTCCACGATGGCAGCCAGTGCCAAAGCCAAGCCTCTGCTGGACTACAGTGTCTACATGGGCTCCTTACTGCCAAAACAGTTGGCAGTCAGCCCTACAGCTGCCAGCCCTGTTCTCCAGAGTCCTCAGAGCAGCCCTGGGGCTGATAAGAAGGTAGCACATACTCATCTCCCATTTACACTCTCAACACATTGTCCCTTCTAATTCCCTCCTTAGGTGACAAACTTGTCGTGTCATTTACAATTTAACTTCACTGTGTTAAAAGCACTGTGGTTACACTCAACAAACAATAGCTAATGTTGGGATTTGTCCTCTCAAAGATGTATTCAGAGGAGTAGAACAAGCTGTGGATTGGTGTGCGTTTGTTCTCTGTTTATGGTAACTCTTCTGCTCCATGTTTAGCTTCAGAGCACCACTTCAGCTCCGCTGCAGCCCAGGGGAGAGGAGGAAGAGGAGGAGGACGCTGTTGCCTGGGTGAATGCGGCTCTCGGTCGGGTCTTCTGGGACTTCCTGACGGAGCCCTACTGGGCTGAACTGGTCTCCAAGAAGATTCAGATGAAGCTCAGCAAGATACGGGTGAGTAGAACAAGGGCCATAGCAACCGCGTCCCTTTAGAATAGAGACTGAAACAAGCAAATGAGGTGTGATAAAGTAACACACAGTCACGCTCACATTTCTTTTGACGGCATGTGTCCAGCCACAGACAGAGTCAACACACAGATGAGTTCTCGTAAAAAATGTCACTGTCTATATCTGTGCAGCTCTTTAAACGCCCCTGCAGCTCCACACTGGGTTTACGAGCAGAGGGAGAGGGACAGAAACACTTCTATCTCTATACTCTGCAGGGTCTTTCTGATCCTGTCCTCTGGCCAAACTTATTTTGCTTCGTTATATAATGTGTCTGGATCTGCGTGGCCGTCCACAATATGTCATATGTTGAATGACTGTGTCGACTTCTGGTGTGAGGCATAGTCCACAGGTACACCGGTATTTCTTTAAACAGGGTTTCTCCCTTTTTTTTTTTTTTTTGCTCTAAAAAATATCTGCAAAAAAACAACTGATTGGAGTTTAAATAATATGCCAGGACTGACGGTAACGCCTCTGTTCCTCAGCGTAGTGGAAGAGTAGTCGTACGTTTCTGTGCAGCACCGGCACTATTTTGGCAACATCCACCATCGCACAAAATCACCTCATGTAAACAGAGAAGGTAAAAGTGCACACTCTGACTTCTCAAGCCAAATCTCAGTTCCTACCTGTCTACACGTCAACAATGAAAACTGAGTTTCTGAATATCTTTAACGTCAAAGAGGTTTTTCCAGTCACCTAAAACTGCATTTGTATTTGGACGAAAGGCCAAAATGGACATGTGGGCAAAACCCGAATTAGCAGTCTGATAGCTTTTTTGTCAAAGTCGTAGCCTTTCTAGGTAGGACCACGTGACATTTATGAATCACTTTAAACACAGTCTGAACTGCATGCAGTCGCTTCAACAGATAGGCACACACAGGAATTACAGTGTACCGATACAGGATGCTGTTATCTATAATGGGCGATATGACAGTCTAGGAAGTGGTGCTGTAAATGCTAAGAGCTAATCCCCTCTGTTGGTTTGGGGAATTCCTGAAACATGACAGCAAAACATAATCTCCTGAAACACGCATGCATTCATCTGCAGTGTTGTAAAGAGAAAGCCGTGGCCGTTGCGCATTATGTTTGTCTTGATGTACTGTACGGTAAATGTCACGCGTGTACTGCAGCTCTCTCTGTCTCTGTGGCGGCTATATCTGAACGAATATTTGAGGAAGAGCAGCATAAAAGCGACCTTTGTCTGAATGACAGAACCTCGTCACGTCGGCTTGATTTACGGCAGCACCAATGTCGCGGTACACGTCTGAAAAGGATGTACATCTGCTTCAAACGAGGACTTGTTGTTTGTTTGAAGTAGTTTTTTTTCTATGTTTTTTTCAAATGCACTGTATTATTTTCCTGAAATCAATTATTCATGCACAGCGTCTTCAGCCCACTTGTTTGCTTGTGTCTCTTTCAGTTGCCTTACTTCATGAACGAACTAACCCTGACAGAACTGGACATGGGCTCGGCCACTCCCAGAATCCTTGGAGCTTCGAAACCCAGCATCGACTATCGAGGCAAGCAATCAAACCATAGCAACCTGCACACACACACACACACACACACACACTATGGATGTCATAAAACTACTAATATTTCTGCTTAGTAACGCCAGCCATGAGCTTTGTGGACAATTTTCTAAGTAATGTCCATTTATTGCACGGCGTTTGTTAAACCACAGAGCACATCTGAGTGTTTCTCGAGAAAGCACTTGCCAGTCAGTTATCTATGTCAACACCGGCGATAACGAGGACGAAGGCGCTGTAATGTAAACAGGCTTTGTATCAGGATACTTTTGTCGTGTAAAGTATTTTCAGTTTCTGCATGCATGGGAGGCTCTTCAGTCGAGTGTCAGCTTTCTCTTGGAAATTGGCGTGATGTGTCTTTGTTTTAGCTGAACCGAAGACATAATTGGCATCAAATACGCACATATAATGCAAAAAAATAACTAGAGAACATTTTGCACATTAGTTGCACACTCTAAAATCATGCACGTCATATTGTAAAAATTTTAGGGGTGGGACTTTAATGCATTAACGCATTAATTACAATTAATTAATTACAACAAAAATAACGCGTTAAAAAAATTCACCGCTATCCAGGACTGCTAGCGCTAACAGCTCCGGCGGTTTCTGTGCTCACTGCTTTGCATTCAGGTGGTACCATAAGTTTGATGTGCTTCGGTGGGATGCAAATTCTTTTTTGCACAAGTTGCACAAAACCACACTCTTGTCGAGGCTTCCATCAGGCAGTTTTTTTTAAATCTGTCATCCATCAGTCCAAGTGATGCACTCTCATCGGATTCTGCCATGTTTGTTGTTGTTAGCGTAGCGCTGACGCATCCTGTGCATCACTGTGATCGGTGGACCATGAAATCAGGCGCTGACAAACGTTCCATGTTGTCTGGATGCAAACTGTTAATTTTTTTTAACGCGTTATTTTTCTTCTAATTAATTAATTGTAATTAACGCGTTAAAGTACATTAAGGGTGGGACTTTAACGCATTATTTCCGTGTTAATTAACATGTTAAAGTCCCACCCAAAAAAATTGGCAACCTTTCTTTAGGACAGATAATACCTCACGTCATCCTGGACTTGTGTATGCTCGCTGTAAAAATATGTACAATTCACCAGAGATATTGATTTAAGCAACAATATTCCAGAGAGTCGCACATGAACAAAACTAGAAGGCCATTCAGAGAGTCCGCCAGTCGTTGCACAAAGCCCGTTATGTATCTAGCAATCTTAAAGAAATGGATCTGAATCTCTTACTGTGCTCGTGCTCCACCTCTCCACCAAGTGTCATGAATTTGGACCCGGTAGTTTTTGCATAATCCTGCTGACAGTCAGGCAGATTTCGCTGCTAACCTAAATAAATCTGGTGTGACTGTGACACCGTTGTCCCTCCATCACCAGACCATGATCTCAGCAGTGACATTACAGAAAAGAAGAAGAGAAAGTGGCTAACCACAACCTGACCAGAGTAGAAGAGTCTTCTACATTTACATAAGGAAGCGTAAGACCAGATTTCACAATCGAAATTTCTCAGTGCACAAGAGCCGATGTCTCTGTAACCACAGCGCCTCTTCTTATAAACTGCCTTCGCTGTCCGTGTGTCATTCTGCTGTGACTGTTTTGTCTAGAGTTGCCTCAGCAATCCAAACCGCCAGTCGAACTGTCAAAGCTTCACGTAATATAATTTTCCAAACCTTTGCTGGGCAAACTGAGTAAAATGTCAGATTGAGTGAAACCTTTTGCAATCCACTGCGTGCACACACACACGTGGACAGAAGTGATGTTTAGTCTCATGACTGGCCGTTGCTCCCGTTCTTTCTCTCGTGTTCCTGCTGTGACTAATAAGATCACAATACCGAGGCTGTGCTCTCCATCCAAAAGAACAGCAGCACTGGTGACAGCTGTCCTCACTCTCTATTGAAAGCAGCGCTGTCCAGACGGAGACGCTCACAATGCTAACCATAGACACTGCTGACAATCAATTAGAATGATTTAAAGCAGCCGTAGAGACGGCAACAAATGCAGATCATCTCTAAAAAATGTAATCAAAACAGAAGAACGTCAATATGTTGCGTTCATTCTGTGTTTATCGTGAGACAATTATCCACTTCCAGCTGCTAGCACCACAAAAACTAAATATAATTTTAAAAAACAATGAGGATGCCAAGACATTTGGTGTTTACCGTGTTTTTTTTTTCAGTAGCCTTTGGTTGTTCTTAGTGGTCTTATCCTATTTGGTCTTCATTTCTGCTATATTCTTTATATTATATTTCATTTTACAAGTTTTCTGCTGTTGTGTTTCTTCTTTATTTGTACGTATTTTTATTGTTGCCTCTTATAACAAGTACAGAGAGAACTTAGGTCAGCTCGAGTCGGGTTGTTATAAACCGCAGACAGCAACAACAGCTGCTCCGCTCAATCCAGCGGTACGCTCGAGGTCAAAGAGAGATGCTTGTTACTTGTAGACTCTCAGCCGGGTAAATAAGGTTCAAACCTTTTTCCCTTCCTCTGCAGCCGCTGACCGGCAGTAACAACGCTCACAGTAGCGTACTGTTGTTTGCCGCACAGCGAGAAGCCTTGGATGTATGGAGCTGGAAAGATGTTTGTGCTTGATTAGTGTGAAGAAAATCTTCTTTACCAAAGGTGTCGCATGGCGCAGATCCTGGAAAATGCCTCATAAGTGAAAACCTTGTTTACAGAAGTCTAATGGAATCTGATTGGCTGTTGGACTCTTAGTTGAGCACAATACAGGCAGGCCCTAAGCACTTCAGCAGGTCTTTCCTTTGGAGCGGATAAATCGAAGCTTAGCTATGTGAGGTCTTAGCTCTGCACAGCTATGCAGGCTCAAGTGGTGCTAAAGTTTCAGCTAGCTGTGTTCGAGTTTTGATCACGAGAAGCTTTTGTACGTCACTTTTACAGGAATTCTTCTATGATCATTCCGACACGCAGCCTTAAGCTTCCCATCTCCCTCTGCCACGTTACTTTTGTCATCCCCCTCACATTCTGTGGCAGATCTGGCTTTTTCATCTGTTTCACATGTACAGTCTCCTGCTCTGTTCCTAGTTTTTTCTTCCTCTTGCATTCCCTTTCATTTCATCTTCCTCTTTGTGTCCTTACTCACTTTTTTGGTCTCCGTGTCTCTCTTCCTCCCTCCTGTGCTATGACTCACTGCCTCATTTTTATCACTGCGGCACTCACATAACCCTGTAATGAGAGCAGGAAATGATTGCATCTCCAACTGAGATGGCAACAGCATTTCTTGGATCAGTTCCAGGCAAAACACACCTCAAAAGCCTCTTCAAATACAATCAGTGTGCACTGAACCCGATTCCACTGACTGCGTTGATGGGTTGTCGGCTTTATTTGCACTTGCGTTCGGAAACGGCTATATGTTGCCAAATGTTTTGATTTCTTTCCACCAGATTGTAAGTGAATTGATTCGGATCCCCCACAGCGAGTCTCAAATAACAAACTGCCACATTTTTAGACACATTTCTTGGAGGTGAGAGAAAGTAGGAAGGAGGCAAGAGGTGTGTGCTTCAAACAAAAGACTTTCTATCCATTTGGCTAAAGATTACTGAAGGCATTTAGCTTTCCTGAGCCCTGTGAATGTTTCTTTTCAGAAGGTCTCCCTCGCCAGGGGAAGGTGATGTTAAAAATCTGTTTTTGTGCCGGTGTGTTTCCACCATCAGTGGCCTCTGACTTTGAAGTTTTTTTGTTGCAGAACCTCCAGTGGAGACGGTCAGTTTAGTTTTCCTTTTCAAATTTCCACCGCTGCTACAGTGGCTGTATCCTCCAGGCATCTCAAGTTCTGCCTTTACCTCGTCTCACCCCGCTCCTTCCAGGAACGAGCATGCTGAGTGCAGTGGATCGATTAACTTCTCCAGCTGTGTATGTGTGCATATCTTCAGAGGCAACGCTCTCTGTGTCCTTGTACCTTTGTCGTCCTGCACATTTGTTTTTACAGACACATGCGTTTCTGTATTCTCCGTCTCTGGAAGCTGACACCCTGCAAATGTGAAGGCGTTTCTTTGTGGTGTTCATGGTGCACTGCTGACTCCTCACCATGTGGCTTCGTGACTTCACCCCAATTAAAGAAGCGCTGCCCTGACCCAGCAGCTTGCACTGAGGCTCTTCTCTCCTCTCTCTGTCAAACAAAGCTGTGCGTAAACACCCAGACCAACCAGACTCACGCCACACTCCTCAAGACCAGTGGGTCTGGAAAGGCCCACTGGGCTCATCGTATCCACCATGCTAACTCTGCCGTGCTGTCTTTCTGATTTTCTGTCTATTTTCGCTTTTTCTTTTGCTCCAACTCTTTTTTTTTTTTTTTTTTTGACCTGCTTTCACTTCTTCTCAGCCGTCTGTTTCCTTTAAACATGTTCTTCTTCTCTGATTGTTTTCTCTCTAGCGTACTAGACTTATTGCCTTATCGTGTCATTTAGCAGAGCCAGCTGGTGTTCAGCAGAGCACCGAGGAGAGGCCAGCAACTTTCTCTATTGTCTGCCTTCCCACGCCACGTCTTCTGATAATATCAAAACGAATTTCTGTTGACAAGTAGAGTATTTCCACTTATGCCCAATCCAAAGCAAACACTTTAGACAGACTTTATTCATGAAACAGCCACGAAGTAGAAACTCAATACAACAGAAGTGAATCAGCCTTTAAGAACTTTAGCAGTTTTGGACCAATGGGACGTGTCCATCTCCATGTCTGCATCACGTAGGAAAGATTTGTCAGAAGAAATGAACAATCAGATTGTGGGGCTTTGCAAAGATGGAAAAAGCCTGATGAATGATGGACTGGTTGGGCTCAGATGGGGTCGGGTTTGGTGTGAACTTGACCAGGACTATCACATATTCCTCACATTGAAGCACGGAGGTGGAAGTTGTGACGGTATGGGGCTGCGTGAGTGCAAAAGGTGTTGGAAAGATGGTGTTTAGAGATGGCACCATGCATGCCTGTGGATACACCAAAATAGTGGCTGACAAGATGGCTCCCTGTGTAAAACTGAAAAGCACAGCGTCACAGTTACACACAAGCAGAAGAAAAAAGTGAAGCTGTGACACGTCCAAGTATGCTGCCTGACTTGAATCTGATAGAACATCTTTGGAATATTTTAAAGAGGAAAAATGGAGCAACACAACCCGTGTGAGGAAAGAGCAGCTGAAAAAAATAGTCCTTTAAGGTGAACAACAAAAACATCTTTCAGAAAATTGGTATCCTCCATGCTGAGGGGGACGGGGAATCTTAGTATTAGAAAGTATAGTTCCTACTGTGGGTCTGTTCATTTTAAGATAGAATGTGGGTTTCAGTTTTACAAAACAAATCCTCTCCTGGTCCACTTTGAAGCAAAACAGTTGCTGTCAGATGACACAGTTTAGAATCATTTGACGTGTAATGGATGTACATGCTGTATGAGCACGCTTTTTGCCAGATTACAAAGCCTATCTCAGGGCTACTGTTAGGAAAGCCATCTAAATC
The DNA here is from genome assembly GCF_000690725.1 of Stegastes partitus. Taxonomy (NCBI): domain Eukaryota; kingdom Metazoa; phylum Chordata; class Actinopteri; family Pomacentridae; genus Stegastes; species Stegastes partitus. Next base: position 9,512 of record NW_007579461.1, on the reverse strand, counting down.
TAATTATAGAGATTCTGGTGACTGTGCAGCAAATACTGCAGCATGTGTGTGTGCACTCGTTATGGACTTTAGCATCACGTATGTGCACACATGCAAAGTTCATTGTTTTTTTGGATCAGATTAGCTTAATGGCCTTCATCCTGACCCAATTCTTCTTTCCTGCATCATCTGACAAACTTTGCTGCCCCCCAGTGGGGAACAGGGGAACCTCACCCAAGTGTACAGCGAGAGCAGAGGCTGCCCCGTGCAAGCCAAGCTGTCGATGGAGGCTTTTGAGGAGTTTTGTGTAATCCAGATTACAGCAGATTTGGTAGTGCGGCGGTAAAAGGAGCAGCGGGAGAGCCCTGTTTCTGCAGCCGCTCCCTCCTGCTGATATCAAACGTGGGCTGCGGGGGAAGACTGCGTGCTCTCCAGCTGTTTTTCTCCTCTGGTTAAAGGACCTTGTGATCCCTCCCTCTTTCTTTCCCCTTCCTTCCCCGGGTCTTTCACTCTGTCTTTCTCATCAAAGCAGAAGGATCAGGGAAATAGAATCGGTCGGAGTCCCCACTTTAGTGATGCTTGAGGGGAACGAGAGAGAGAGAGAGAGATGCCACAGAAAGGACAAAACAGCGACGGGAGAACGTGAGCAGGGAGGAAACAAAGGCGGCGAGGACGACGGTGTGCACGAGTAATTCAGACTCGGCACATGAGCTGTCAGTGGAAATCGATATTTCTGTGACAGCTCAGAGAGTGTGATGGGCATTGAAAAAACACAAACATTAATATCTGGAGTACCTTGTTGTTCAGATGAGTAAATGTAAAAATGGGTTCCAGCATGTTTGACCACGATTGTGAATGCATAGTCCTGACAGTGAAGCACAGACGTGATGATCAGGTCCTGCAGGGTGTGAAAGGTTTTGGGGAGATGGCGTTTATAGGTGGCACCGCGAACGTCTGTGGCTATATGTCAAAACACTGGCTATGATAGATGCTTCCCAGCCTGCAGAAGCTTGGTAGAAGATGGACTTTCCAGCGAGATAACAATAAAAAGCATCAAGCTAAATCACACAAGAAGCTTCTCCAGAAGGATAACGTGAAACCAGGACGTAGCCACACATGTTGCTTGACTTAAATCTGACAGAACATCGTTGGGAAAAAGGAAAGAAGCAACACAACTTCTGCAGCTAAGAGCAGCTTCAACAGAATAGTCGCTGAGGAATGACAAAACATCTTTCCACAAATCTGCAGTCCTCCATGCTAAAAAATACTCCAGTAAATAGGATTTGGACGGTATAATAATGATGAAGATGAAGTCTCTGATCAGCAAATCTCACTCTTCACAGTTTCATTTCTTAGACTGACATTTCTGATGCCGACTGTGTTTTTCAGGTCTGTGGTTCGACCTGGAGATCTCCTACAGGGGCTCCTTCCTGATGACCCTGGAAACCAAGATGAACCTCATCCGCCTGGGCAAAGAGGGGGACAGCCTCCGCTTAGGGGAATTTGGCAAAGACGGGTAAGACGATCAGCCTCCATCGGACCGCGTACTCACTTTAGAACAGCCTTGATTGGACTCAGTGTCGTTTCCTCCTCTACTCAGGAAGACGGTGCTGGTCTGTGCCAGGTGTCAGCTCACCTGTTTCACTCAGTGTTCTGTATCTTTTCTGTCTTGTCTTTTCCCTGCCGTTCCCTTTCTCTTCTCTGGATTCTGCCTCTCTGCGGATGTGTTTCTGCCGTGGGTGAGTGCTGCTTGACTTTCAACAGTGATCTCCTCTGTTCATTTTCCAGTTACAACATCTTGTTTGTCTCGTTTCCTAATTCCATCTAATGCCTCGTCTGATTAATTATTCATTTCTTAGCGTGCTCGGTGCTTCTTTCATCGGCGTGTTTCCTTGTTGTCATGCCAGAAATTAATTCTGAGCAGTGAAGAGCAGCCCAACATGTTCACATATATGTCCGTGTACATACTTACAGACGACACTCAGGCTGCGTTATGATGCTCTGCATTGTTTTGGCACCAAAATGGAGTTCATGTATTTCTAATTTTTTTTAATTTATGACGCTGGTAAAGTAAGGGCCTTTGTTGGTGTCAGTGGTACGTACTGGATCGGTGTTCCTTTAAACTACTTACAGTTCGTACTCTTTGGGGTTGGACTGGTTGGGAGTTAATAAGAAGTGAGTCGAATTTTGCCAGACCTCATAAGGAAACACATTTAGATTCAGTTTCACATCAAACTACATCTGAAGGGTTGTTAAAACTTTACAGTTTGGAGGTGAAATTACAAAAAAAAACATTCTTAAAGATCATTATGACTCCAGCGATGTGCAAATAAATAGTCGTCTGTAGGCACAATGACATAATGTAAAACCCTGAGCATGAGTTCCTGCATTCATGTGCGCTCACCTTAATCCTTTTGTGTTTGTTGGTGCGTTTCCAGATACAGGCCGAGGACGTACTGCCTGGCCGACAGCGATGAAGAGTCGTCCAGCGCCGGCTCGTCAGACGAGGAAGACTCCTCCGACTTCTCGAATGATTCTGCCGGAGCAGACGGGTGAGGACGAGCTGTGGCAGTTATTTAATCTGTTTTCACAATCACGAGCTTGTAGGATGTTTCCAGATTGTCCTGCATATACAAACAGAATATTACTAGACTTCAAATAAACGTGTTTTGTGAAGTTTGAAAAGCTTTTTTTCCTTCTAACTCCTGAAGCAGACCTTTTGGTTTCAAAGGCCTCACAGTGACAGTAGAGTAGTGACTGAGAGTTATCTGAACTGGGACAGAAGATGTTACTGTTAGACAGCTGTGGATACATCACACATGGCTGGTAATGGATTATTAAAAAGCCTGTGTCATGCTTTTCCAGTTTCTTTAGCGTGTTGTAGCCCTTATCGTAGAAATACCAAACGGAGTCATTCTCTTTGCTGCCTTGCATCATTTCATCACTTGAGCTGCTTCGTGTACAAACCTGTAGCCAGAGAGTTTCTAGAAACCTTGTCTTTGCTTACATCGGGCCAGTTTGACCAATCTGAGCAGACTGGTCGACGTGCAGCGTGGAGTTGTGGGAAAACAAGACGATGAGCTTTTGTTTGAGGATCTTTGTGCCTTTGGTTTCTGGTATCAGCACGGCACTGTGAGACTTCGTAGATTAAGGTCAAGTGAACATTAACAGACTTAAATGACTTCTGTCAAACGCTTCTGTCAAACAAATTCTGACAAGAGAATCAAGAATCCAAAGTGGATGCCTTGTTTGACACAAATTAGTCATTTCCTGTAGACTGGTAGTTTAATTTAATAAAATTACAGACAGTTCATGACCCATTTCTGTGTAAAAGATCCACGTTTGCACCACTTCTGAGCTGCTCACGTGTCTGGAGGAGCTGCTTTCACTGGTTTTAGCAGAAGCCCAGCGTAGTGTAGTCATGAGGTTAAAGTGTTTCAGACAGAGGGCGTTAGAGCGCGTAAACATAGTCCAGGAGAACCCAAAAACAAAATTAGAAACCCGTAAATGCGTCTAAGATGTTTCCGATGTGTCGAAGAATCACTTTTATTAATTGAAGAAAATGTGATCTGGTTTCATGGAAGTTACAGCTGAGCTAAATGTAGTCCGATTCCTCCCCGACCCGCTTTCTCTCTGTTAACACAGTTTGGTTGGAGGACACAAAGCCAGCAAGATCATGCGCTTTGTGGACAAGATCACCAAGTCCAAGTACTTCCAGAAGGCCACGGAGACGGAGTTCATCAAGAAGAAGATGGAGGAAGTGTCCAACACGCCCCTCCTGCTCACGGTGGAGGTGCAGCAGCTCCGGGGAACGCTGGCCGTCAACATCCCGCCTCCTCCCACCGACAGGATCTGGTATGTGAAGGAAGTGTTGTTTCCCTCCAGCCTAATCAGAGGAATGCTGTGCAGAGTGACAAATAATCACATTTTCCCTAGAGACGGCTCTTTCCCACAGACAGGAGAACACAGTCGAGCCTGTTGCAAACAAAGGTCTTTAAGATGACTCTGAATTTGTCAGATTTCTTTTCGCGTGTCAACAGTTCCTGAAGCACAATCCACATACCTTAAATCTATGTGATGGACAGTTAACCTGAAACACACAAAGTAGGGAAAGCTGTGCTCAGAACAGGTGGGATTTTTTAGACCGTTCAACTCTACGTCTTACAAAAACAAATAAATGCATCACCCAACAGGCTGTATGTCTTCCTGCAGCTCATCACTGCCCCCTGGTGGAGGTAGCTCAGAAGTTGCTCATGTGTCACCTACTAGCAGTGCTTGTGACTGATGGTTGGTTGCTTTCTGTTGCAGGTATGGCTTTAGGACACCGCCTCACCTGGAGCTGAAGGCCCGACCCAAGCTGGGAGAGAGAGAAGTCACTCTGGCTCATGTTACGGACTGGATAGAGAAAAAACTGGATCAGGAATTCCAGGTACTGATTGTTTGTTTCTGTAATTCAGTGACGCAGTCCGACGTGGCGCAGCAAGTTAGCAGAGTTTATCTGCAGGTCCATGCCAAACAAGTGGTGTGGGAACTTTTAGAGGAAACCGCATGTGTACCCCAGCATCTTATACGAGGGTTGATCAGATAGTTCTGGGACTGTTCGTGCCCCAGTTAGCTGTAGGACCTGTGTTTGACACGTTTATTGACACCTGGTGGGTTTGTGATTCATCCGCGGATCTAAAACGGGTGCAGGAAAGAAAACATCACATTGCGACCTTCATGATCAACGCTGGTGACAAGAGGTGGGTCGGCAGCTACCACTGAAAGAAGAAACAGCATAGCAAGAGAGCTGCAGTTCAGAAGGCACGTGGACTCAGGAGTACCAGGACCGTGCTTGTGGTTTTCCTTAACATTCAAAGGGTTGTGCACCAGGAGGTGGTTGGACTGTCAAGGTGGAGTTCATGCTTTCCGTGTCCACCGGGGGGCGCATAACGCAGATTTTGTCATCCGTCCACGTTGGAAAAGGTTAGCCACCGTTTGTACGAGGTGTTTCTCCGTCATCCACACCTTTATAATTCACTACTAAAGGAGTTGTAATTGAAGAAGTTGCAGCCGGACGTTGGAGGAACTTTAATTTGTACGTGCTTTCCACTGACACAGTAGAAAACCAAAAGCATTCCCACGTACGGCGCTGCGTCCACTGGATGCTTAACGCAGATGCATGATTTTACCTGATGAGACTTCCAGGGATCCTTACAGGTGTTGCAGAAATGCTGGGAGCTGCAACGAGGCTACTTCTGCAGGAATTTAAATTTAAATCGTGACAGTTTTTGATTGTCGTAGGTTGTGTGGAGACGACCCGCTGACTGTCCGTCTTTCTCTCCTGTCTTGTAGAAAATCCTGGTGATGCCAAACATGGATGATGTGTGGCTGACTATCATGCACTCTGCCATGGACCCTCGCTCGGCTGGCGGCCCCTCAGTCGGCCTCCCGGCGGCGGACCCCGAGCCCTGGCAGCCAGAGAGGGACAGCACCAGCCAGCCATGAAGATTGTTTACAGTATTTCCTAAAGCTTATGAAGTCTCAAAACGGGGGAACCGGAGCCAAAGTCGATGGGCGTGGCGCTACTGTAACACAAACACATTCCCGCAGTGAGCTGCTTTCTCACTTCAAATAGAAGAGACCTCGTAACTTCAACAGGAACGAGGCCGAGTCGACACTAAAGACAAACTGTTGCTTGCTGCTCTGTTTAGTAGTATTTATCACGCCGGGGGAAAAGGCGGTTTCGTCTTGTGTGACGATGAGTACCTATTGAATAGGCGCTGACATGTGAAGGGAGCCTTTCTGGGCTCGTACCTGGGGGCGGGTTAATCAGCAGGAATATTTTTGGTATATATTTTATGTCCGATGAACACGTTGATGTGGAAGCATTCACCAGATACCTTACAGCCTGCCGACGACGGGAGACGTTTAGCGTCGAGCTGCAGCAGATGAAGTGCGATCGTATGTTGAGATTAGAGGCAAACGGTTAGCGTGTGAAGGAGCGCCGTCGTTTGCCTTGTTGAGGATGAACCGTGAACGAGTGGAGAAGCTCCGATACTTGATGTTATGTTTCTTTACCATAAAACATTAAACCTTAAAGTGGCTTTAGCGATTTAAACCTTTTATTTTTTGGATCAGGTGTTAACTAACAGTGTTCATTTGTGCTGTGACCAGACCTTCGATTGCCAAACTCCCTTTTTGTTTTTTTCATTTTAATGCCACTGATGCCGTTGTCTGTATGGAGATGATGCTCGAGAGCAAACACGCGGTATGTAGGACGAATACACAATAAGTGCAATGATAGAACTGCTACATAGGCTTTAGTATGATCTTGTATAGCGACTATATAAATACACAGTGTATGTCTGATGACAAGTACGAGGCCTCTAACACGTCTATTGAATGTATGTTTGGATATTTTTGCTTTGGGTTCTTGTATGAAAACAGTTTTTTGTTTTTTAACCCAGTTCTGACTGGGCTATGCAAATTATTGCACAAATACAAGTTTTCTTTTTGTTTTCTAATGATAAACACTATGTCGTGTCCTTTTTCCAGACGCATTGTGAGAATCTTTGTGGCGTACACGGTGGTGCATGCATCCAGACATGGTGTCGCTGATGATGTGTGAATTAAAATGACCAATTTTGATAAACAACAGTGCTTTAAAAAGACTCTGCGCACCTCTTTGTACGTAGGAAGACACTTTAACACAAGTTAAGGTACAGATTATATCAGAAAGCGTCTATGGTCCAGAATGTGTGGCCCTGTCTACGGGTTCCCTCTCTGAATATGCCTTTGTCACCTTTTTTTCTGATCTTAACCAAAGTCCTTCGGTTGGGCCTTCAGCGCCGGATCGCTCCGTCGGACTCGACTTGTATCGATAAAGGGTCGATCCACCCAGACGTCAGAACTTCTCTCGATTCATGTCGTGTTTTTTTTGTTTGTTTTTTAACTAAATCACGCTAAAAACTTCTACCTGAACCAGGAATTCTTGCCAAATCAAACACAGCTCTGCTCCAAATACTTTCAGAGTTGTGAGATTTTTTTGAAAATAGTCCCTCTGTGTTTAATTTTATAACTTCAATCGCTTATTTTTCACAGGATTTGGCTGATTTTTTTATTTGATTTTACACTGAATATCCCAGAAATCTAAAAAAAAAAAAGTAAACAGTTGGAACTTGTAATCATGTCAGTAGCTTGTACCGCTTTTTAATTTTTTAACAGAAATTAAAACAATAACAATCTGTAACTTATCATCAAAAGGAAAAATCTCCTCTAATGTTCGCTCACAATTTGCTTCGAAGCTGGAAAATCCAATTTCTTGGACATTTTAACAGTATTTTTTTTTTTTTTTTTTTCCCATGAAGGATTGTTTTGATTTCTTTGAGACTTTTTGAAGGGAACGTCTTCGTATCCATTGAAAACCTATTAAAGATGTTATATTACTCCTTCGTTATTTAATGATTTTATGAAAATGACAAATTTTGTTTGTAGTTTTCAGTGGCTTTAATATCACATTTGGTGGCTTTAATTATCAGGTAAACATCTGTACTATGTTGATTTCCAGGTTTTCTATGTCTGTATGGTACCTGTTGAGCTGTTTTGTCATTAGTTCAGGAAATAAACGACTCAAGTTCCAGCTCGTAGTGGTTTTGGTCATTGTGTAACGGATGGTTCTTTGTGCTCCGTGTGTCTGGACGAGATAACGTAAGTTCATCAGCTCGCAGTGTTAATGTAATTAGAAAAACAATAAAGCAAGTCTGGGCTGATCCTCCCTGATTCAGGCAGATTAGAACCGTTACGACACGACGGCCTTCTAGACGGGACTTGTGTTGGGTTCTGTGCATCATGGAAGATGGTACCACCTGACCTGCTGATGTGCAATTGTTGAATTTGTTCCTGAACTCAGTAAGTTCTCCGTGCAGCAGGAAAACGTTGCTAACTTGGAACGATTTTGTGTTTCCCATCTCAATAAATTTTTCCCGATTTACTGTTTGTGCTTCTAAGACTTTTTGTGAGCTGTAATGCAAGTGCAATAAATGTACATTAGCCAAATCTCATTAAATAATGGAGTAATAGAGGTACAGACTTTTTATGATAAATTCGATTTGTATTGTTTTAATTTCTGTCTGCATTGGCTCCTGACATGATGACAAGCTCCAACTTTTTCTTGAGGTTTCTGGGATATTCAGTAAAAAGAAATCTGCCAAATCCTGTCATTAAAAAAAGCAACTGGCTTTAAAGATGCTTTAAAATAATCGCTGAAGTTAAAAGATTTAACACCTATTAGGGCCTATTTTCAAACTCAGAAAGTATTTGGAGTAAAATTGTGGCATTTTGTGAGATTTCATGGTTTAGGTAGAAGATTTTGAATGATTTAAAAATAAAAATAAATAAATACATGAACCAGGAGAAGTTCTGAAATCTGGCTGAACCGTCTGGAGCGACCTCAGGTGAAACATAGATTCATGTAGAACACCAAGGACCAAGGATCAGGATCACCAAGTAACCTCAACGTGTTTCTGGACAGTGGGAGGAAGCCGGAGAACCCGCAGAGAACCCACGCTGCACGGGGAGAACATGGAGACTCCACGCAGAAAGATCCCGGATGTCCTCACCGGGGATCTTGTAGCTGTGAGGCGACGGCGCTAACCGCTGAGCCACCGTGCAGGCCGGAGACTGAGCAGAGCTGTAAAAGATATAAAAGGTCACACATTTAACAGAATCGTGCAAATGAAAAGATTCGCTAAAATACAGACAAAGAAAGTTCTCGACAGAACGTTTCTCTGAGTTCACCTGAATGTACCTGAACGTGGATCAGATCCTCCGTCCAGCAGGAAAACGTCTGAACTGAAAAGTAACTGCATTATTACAAAGTATGAATCGTTCAATATGAGGATGTGATCAAGTTTACAGACCTCTGAACAAAGTCTCAGAACTTTTTAACCGAAAAAACACCAATTATTAGTTAAATATATTAATTAACATTCATCATCATTTTTAGTTTGACTAAGGGTCTAATTGATCTAAAAATTTTAACTGCATCCTTTTTAAAGTTTTAATTAATTATAAAGTTAACGATGTTTGTTGCATATTAGATAATTTTCATGGGTTTTGGTCTATTTAAGTGCATCCACCCTGAAAAATAATCAATGCAAAAGACAATATTTTAATTAAGCAGCTTAATTTCAGCATTTTATTGGGTAAAAGGGGATCAATATTTAATTTCAGAGGCATGAATATAAGGAAAACATTTATTTAAAAAAGTAATACTATAGCATGTCGTTTTTGGCAAAAAGGGTCACGTTTCAGAATGTCGTCAAAACGTGTCAGGATGTAGTACACAGTGGAAACAGTGCGATGCATGTCGTAGAAATCACCACAGGAAAGTATTTCACAAAGAGAAATCGTTTTCAGTTTTGGCGTGAAATAAAAAAGTCATGCTATAGGGCTGCTGCTATAGCTCACCTGGTTGAGCTGGCATCATATGTGTAGGGTGACAGTCCCAATGTGGAGGTCATGAGTTCAAATCCCGCTCATGACCCTTTCCC
>NW_007579460.1:113061-133498 GCF_000690725.1 Stegastes partitus | reverse complement strand
CTTTATAAGGTAAAAGCATGCCAGTGTGTATTTTCAGCTTCTTGAAGTGGCCAACAAAAATAATTAATGCAGCTTTAAAAACATTTCAAAGTACACATTCAAAAAGCTGCTACTGAAAAGCATTTTAATCAGAAGTTTATTGCTCAGAAGCCAAAATGGATGTGTTGTATTTTGTTACTTATTGTTTTATTGCCTGCAGCAGCTGGATAGTTGATTAGAATTGCTGCGATTTTATTGCTTGAGCCAACAGGTGCTACCTAACTAAATGTGGTGCCAGTTGGTAGCTCAGAGCCCAGAAACACGAGACACCACTGTCATGAAAAGCAACATTATGAAAGTATTGTTTCAAAAGTTTGACATATCAATATAAAACTATCTGTTATAAAATGAAAATGAACTTCTGTCTTGATCAAGAAAAAAAGAATGATGACATTGTGTAATAGTACCAGGAGTTTTGATAAAATCTACATTGAAAAAATAGTGTAAAATCATTTATATATCTGGTTATTTCTTTTATTTATTACATGCTAATGTCAAAAATAAACTCCAGGCCACTGCCGCAGTCACCTCTTTGTGTCGGGGCTGTTATTATGTCCTGGCTTGGTGGCACCAGACCTTCACCTGCAGCTTTTATCACTGCTGCCTGACGGTGTTGATGTTTGTGTGTCTGGAAGGTGACCTGCTACTTACTCAGCTGACTGCTCTCTGTTTAGCTGTCCTTATCACTGATCCATATTGCATGCTTTCTCCCTCCACACTCAGGTGTATGTGTTTGGGCTGAACTGCAGTAACTGCCTGGGAACAGGAGACAGCCAGAGCACAATAGTACCCAAGAAGCTGGACTTCCTCAGTGGCAGGAAGGTGGTCAGCCTGAGCTACGGCAGCGGACCCCACATCCTGCTGGCCACAGAGGGTTAGCTTCACAAAAACATGTAATCCTCCTCTTCACAGTTGGATTCAAAAGTGCAGCAGATTGACTAATCTCTGTGTGTTTCAGATGGAGAGCTGTTTGCCTGGGGCCATAACGGCTACAGCCAACTGGGAAATGGGACAACCAACCAAGGAGTGGCTCCGGTGCTGGTGTCTGCCAACCTGCTCAATAAGAAGATCACAGAGGTGGCCTGTGGCTCGCACCACTCCATGGCTCTGACTGACTCAGGAGAAGTGAGTGTCTAGGGATAAAAAAAGATTGCTTTTACAACAAATCTCTGCATCGATGCACATGTAAAACCTCTTTAAATACACAGGTGACTCAGCTTTGGTTACAGGCAATGCTTACAGGCATACAGACCCTTACAGGACCCTAAGTCCAATCACAGCCGTGGCTGATCCCTCCCTGAGCTGAAAACCTAGAAAACTAAGCTCAACCATAAGGAATCTATTGTGCTTCACACTGCTTCACACGCAGTCAGCTTTAGTTATGGGCACAGCAAGCCTGGCTTTGCCGCCTTGCATCCAGCCTTTATGCCAAGATAGCCAGAAAATAAATCTATTTTTCATATTGTCAAACTTCTCCTTTAAGCTGCAGTGTATTGGTATGATTTTGAGTACAGCTGATCCACAGTAAATACAGATAAAGCACATTAAAATCATCACTCAAAAGCTACACGACAGCCAGCAACCTATTTACCTCTTCGCATTAAGAAGCTTGAACGCTGTGCACATGGAGGAATGCTTGTTGCGATTTAGCCTCCACTAAAGGGTCGTAAAAGCTGGAATTTGGAGCAGAGGGTACAAGTGAGGATGAGTAATGTTCTGTGTGGCACGATGAGAACAGTCTGTTTTTAGAGTAATAGAGGAGACGGGGTGATATTTAACTCTCTTTAAAAAACTGTCCCGCTTTCAACAGAGCTTTCTTTCTATCATTTGAACGCACCGTCTCACTTCTCGCCTTCTTGTCTGCCAGGTGTACGCATGGGGCTACAACAACTGTGGTCAGGTGGGCTCGGGCTCCACAGCGAACCAGCCCACACCCCGCAGAGTGTCCAGCTGCCTGCAGAACAAGGTGGCCGTCAGCATCGTCTGCGGTCAGACCTCATCGTTAGCAGTCGTGGATAACGGAGAGGTCAGTGTTTCACTTGTACTTGGAGCTATAAATATATGAAAAGCTATGCTGCTCTGAGTGCAACAACTCTCGTGCGTCTCTTTGTGCAGGTGTACGGTTGGGGTTATAATGGGAACGGACAACTGGGACTTGGAAATAACGGGAACCAGCTCACTCCCTGTCGACTTGCAGGTCTGCAGGGTTTATGTGTGCAACAGGTGAGTCTCGATACACATGCGCACATAAACCCTACACAGAACTCCATTGAGAATCTGTCTGTTTTTAGGCTTGCTTCAGTGTCACAGTAATCAGTGACAGTGTCTCTATGTCCATGATTTCCTGCAGACAGCAGCCACTCACTGAAAATTCTGCTGCTTTAATGTGACGGTTTGGAAAAAATGTGAGCCAATTCAAGCTAAAATCTGAGCTCAGAGATCAGCAGAACCTTCCTGCAGATTCAATTTATGCATATGAGGCTGCAGATGGGATTTAAACTACTTGAGTAAAAACAGAAACTCAGTTTATATTAGTAATAATATGAACTGAACAGGTAGCATCACAGTGACTACACCTGCCCTGCATACAGAAGTCCAGTCAGATTCAGTGGAATTCTGCACACATGGTTCCTGACACCCTATACATGACTCTAATGTATGACACATATTTTTTAAGATAAATGTAGTCCAAAATAAAAAACCTTACAAGGAGAAAATCTAATATGTACACACTAACTCACATCAACCTATGTCAAACCAGATTTTTTTTTTCTAGCTTTAAGAAACGGCACGAAAGGATTTAATATGTAATTTAAGTTTTGAACTGTTCAATTTTTTTCAAAGGCAAAAGTAATTTTCTTGTCACTACATGTGTCGGTATTTCTCACAAATTCCACCATGCAAGTCTTCAAATAGGAAAAAATACCTTTTATAGAACAGGAGACTAATAGATTTGCTGGGACAAAGACCTCTGGAGAAGAACAGCTGGAAATATTAGATCCAAAAAAAAGAATAGCAGATGATAGTGTTACTTTGAAGTTTAATTATACATCGAAGCTTACATTTGCATTTTCTGCAAGTCATCCTTTACTCAATAAAAATAGCTGAATTAACTTTTGCTTAAACAATGACTGCTGAGGCAGGGTTTGCTTTTAGGTTTAATTATTCAAATTGCTAACACAGACCCTTTTAAGTTGCAGGACCGCAAAGTGTGACAAGATCTTGCACTTTTTAGTTTACTTTTCAATTTGTCAGACTTCAGCAAAATCACGTTTTCAAATTTCACTGCTTCTATGTAATTAGCAACAGATATAGTTTAAAAGTACCCAAAGCTAAATGTGATGCTGTGTGTTGTCTTACAAGTAGCCATGAAATTTTCAGTTTACAGTATAAATACAGCAATTTTTCACATTTAAGAAGCTGTAACCAGCACATTTATAGGGCTCAAGTAGTCAGAATGGTCATTTTATGCAGTCAGACTAATCCATTTGGACTTGACTTGTTTGGCATGTTAAATGGTGGGTCTCACATCCAACGTTTTTGTTTTTTTTCCCTCTCTAGATTGTCTCAGGCTATGCCCACTCCTTGGCACTGACCGACGAGGGGTTGCTTTACGCTTGGGGTGCCAACACATATGGACAACTGGGCACCGGGAACAAGAGCAACCAGCTGAGCCCAGTTCAGATCATGACTGAGAAAGAGAGGTGAGATGAACCATCACCACACACACACACACACAGAGTAAAATCCTCCCATCACTGCACTACCACTGACTGACTTCTCTTCTCTGACTTCTTTCACAGAATCGTAGAGATCGCTGCCTGTCACTCCACACATACATCAGCTGCTAAGACCCAGAGTGGTCAGGTGTACATGTGGGGTCAGTGCAGGGGTCAGTCCTTGGTCCTGCCTCACCTGACACACTTTACCTGCACCGACGATGTCTTTGCATGCTTTGCCACGCCCTCGGTGATGTGGAGGCTCCTTTCCATGGGTAAAAAAGGGGCTCATTTGCCCAAATAAAGCAAGATATTGTTACTTTTTAGAGATACTGACTTTGCCGATACCAAAACATGCACATATTTTTTCCAGCCAAATTGCAGAGAACATCATATCTCTCCTGCATATTATTATCGCTACTCTTATGATGGCTGACCAGCAGGTGCAGACATAAGATGGAATTCTTTTTAAATGTACACGGTAATAAGGCAAGATAAGAAAACTACTCACATCTAAACTTGCCATATTTATTTTTATGTAATATTTTCAAACTAAACTGTAAATTTTAGCCTGAGAGACATTATCTGCCTGTCAGTGTCATTTTAGGTCAATATTCTTTTATAGCCTTTATTGGCAGATACTAGATATTAATATCATTGTGCATTTCTGTTATCTAGTAATTAGAATTAGGTTTGATTTTGGTTCCATAAAACACGTAACATGCTTCTGTTGCTGATAATCACTTACCAAACAGTTTTTTTGGGTTGATATTTATTTAGGTTTTAATTAATCTTTGTTCGGTATGAAAAATCAGCATACATGGACTTTGGACAGGTAATTCATTACAGCCATTTTTGGTTTGTTTACTTTAATCACATGGTAACACAGCTGTGATTTTCCAGTGTTACATTTTTCCTGAACCAAGGACCAGTTTTCAAAACAGTTTTTGTATTTATGTCTGCATTACAAGATGGAACATTATATTAAAACTAAAGTTGGCTAAAGGGTTATGTTAGGTGGATATGTAAATTCATTCACTTTTTTTTTTTTGCACAATGTAAATAATGTGCAGGTCGCAAAGTCAGGACTCTGGAGTCACAATAATTTAATATTTCCATAACCTGGGTCACAAAACAGTTCTAACAAAGAGGCAATAAGAAGCACTGGAAAAAATACTTACATTTTTAAAAAATCAAAGTTTGTTAAATGATTAATATTACCTATGATGGCTAGTCTCACTTAGCAAGTCTCTGCAGCTTTATGTTTGTATACTAAAAATAAAAGGTATAGCCCTTGGTGCCAAAGAAACAGAATTTCAGTCTAGAAACCTGTGGTACTTTATGTATGATTAAAAATGTATAGTATTGTAGTATAAAACCTACAGTGGAAGCGATGTTGTGCAGATGTGTCTGTGCAGGCCTTGGATTTATAAAGACAATAGTAGAAAAAGAAGAGTCTCTTTTAGATAGTTTTGTTGAAATTCAGAGGAATTTTCTTGAATTCGACTCGTCATAAATCTTGCTTACCATCCTTTTTTTAGTTGATCTTTTGAATTGTCATCGTAGGAAGAGCAGAAGTGCCGCTAATGCACGATGACAGCGGTTCTGTTCGGTTTAAGTGACCGTTAGCCAGTGTACATATTACACAGAAAGAGATGAAACCAAAGCAGTTTAATTGATTAAATTAGACCGTTGCTCTTCCTATTGTGACATATCAAAATGTCTGCTGTGAAAAAGGTTATTGGAACAGTATTATTTTCCTAATACGGTGTGTTGAATTGCTTACCAGTAGACAAGTAGCTCAGTTAGACTTAAGGGTGCACTAGATTTGCATTTAATTGGATTAATTAAAGGCCACTGTTTCAATAGATTGGGATCCATAATTACTCCCACCATATTACAGGGTAGTTGTCAGAAACTTTTAAAGCACATAAGAAACCAGTGATGCTTCCTGCCTAAGTTGCAGAAAGACGTGTGGTTAAAGCCACTGCTGCGGTTTTTCTTTCCCTTAACTTGATTTGTGTGTATGTGTGCCGGTTTCCTTCCTCTAGAGCACGATGACTTCTTGACCGTGGCTCAGTCTCTGAAGAAGGAGTTTGACAACCCAGAGACAGCTGACCTTAAGTTCTGCGTTGATGGCAAATATATCTATGTCCACAAAGCAGTTCTCAAAATCAGGTCAGGATTTCACCTCTCAGCTGTTAGTTTGACTGATACTACAAAGCAGAAATTCATAAAAAGACCATATATAATCAGCATTTGCAAAAGCCGTATCTATTGTGTGTCTATTGCCGTGCAGGTGTGAACACTTCAGATCAATGTTTCAGTCCCACTGGAATGAAGACATGAAGGAGGTGATTGAAATAGACCAGTTCTCCTACCCCGTCTACCGCTCCTTCCTGGAGTTCCTCTACACTGACAATGTGGAGTTGCCTCCTGAAGATGCCATCGGTGATGCTCACACACACACACTCGGCAGCCTAATCTCTCCTGACAGCTGTGTGTGTCGTCGTTAAAGGCTCCCGCTTTCCGTACGCTTTCAGGGCTGCTGGATCTGGCGACGTCCTATTGTGAGAACCGCCTGAAACGTCTGTGTCAGCACATCATCAAGAGGGGGATCACAGTGGAAAACGCCTTCTCTCTGCTGTCTGCTGCTGTGCGCTACGATGCAGAGGTCAGTCTTTCACCAGCAGCCTACCGACTATCATCTGTTTGTATAATATAGAAAGATCTATTTATCTTGGAATTCACATCTAAAACAGCTTTTCTAGAGTAAAGTTCAAAATTAATTATTAAAGAAAACAAAGGAAAGTCACTCTCTTTCTGAGAATTAGAAGAGAAGACTGATTGCATTCAAGTTTGCATAGTCAATAGAAAGCTAGCATTTGGTTAGCTTAGCATCAGTGGTGGAGTAAGTATTCAGATCATTTATTAAAGTAAAACTACCAATACAGCCATGTAAAAATACTCAATTGCAAGTGAAAGTCTTGAAAAAAAGCTGTATTTCTGTAAAAATACACAAGTATGAGCAGCAAACTGTAGTAAAAAGTATAAAGTAGAAGTCCTGGTTTGGTCCCTCTGACTGATACGTCATTAGATTATTAATCCTGCAGCATCAGTGTGTAAGCAGCTGCACTTTATTTACACTTTTATATACAAGATAAATATGAGACATATGAGAGTGACCAAAAAACTAAATTCTCAAGTTCTTTAATTTTAGATTTTTTTGGGAGATTCTGGATCATTTAAACATTTATTGAAAGTAATCGATGTGAGAAGTTAAGAGGGAAGAATCACTATTTAGTGGAGCTGTTTACCACTCAGACATCTGAAATGTGACCCTGACTACACGCTGCTTTGATAAGAGTATTACAAGCCTAAAATTTGGAAACCACTGACTTAATCTTTAACAATACTGTCTTTTGTAATAGGTTGTCATATTATCCACTGTGTTAAATTGTCATCTTAGAAGGAATTTAAGCTGTCAAATAAATGTAGCCAAAAGTAAAATACTTTCCTTGAGCATAGTGGAGGATAAGCATACAGGAAAAAAACAGAATAAATTACAAGTGCATCAAATGTGCTTAGTTTCTCTCCACTGCTGCTTGGCCTAAAGACTGCAAACGGGTGGAAACGAGTAGCCCAACTATTCAAAATTGATCAACTAGTACCTTAAAAGCTGGCGAGCTAAAATGTTTTCTCTTGTTTCTTCCATCTGTACAAAAAAACAACACATAAAAGCAAGTAGTGGTTTTAAGAAGACTATTTCTTGGCTGGTCGTTCCAGACCTGCTTCCTGTCTTTATGCTAAGCTAAACTAACCAGCTACCAGCTTCTGAGGTCTCTGCAAGGGTGTATTTCAAGATATATTTGTTCCATTGAGTTATTCAAAATGTCTCGTTCCTTTTCCTGGAGAATATCTGACCCAAATGAACAACACTTTGATTATTTGTGTATTTTATTTGATGTTCAGGACCTGGAAGAGTTCTGCTTCAAGTTCTGCGTAAATCACCTGACGGAGGTGACCCAGACCACTGCTTTCTGGCAGATCGATGGCAATCTGCTCAAAGATTTCATATGTCGAGCCAGTCGCTGCGGAGCCTTTAAAAACTGACCTCAACCCGAGGTGATGATCGGAGCAGAGGATGCTGCGGGACCCCAGGAGTGATTTCTCCAAGTACGTCATCACCTCCAGTCGACTACGCTCGCTGACAGATGGTTACACAGTGGAGGTTGTTAGATGAGCACCATCACTGCTGAATCTGTTACTCGTCTCATTCCAGATGAGAATGTACATAAGCTGTACATAGGAAAATGATAAGCTGACAGGTAGCAGCATCGTTACATACAGTAGCTGTTTCCCACAGTGCCTGGCCTATTGATTTACACATATTGTGTAAAGTGGGAGCTTAAATGCATCGAGAAGCATGCTAGTGCTTGATCAAGTTATTTCTTTTTAACTTGAAAGTTTCCTGGCCTGATATCACTTTACGTTTTCTATTTTTTTCTGTTGAATCGACCAAGTTATTTCAAGGGGTTTGCACTTTTGTTTTGAATATCATCGTTTGGGATGTGCCATCTGGATTCATTGTTTTTAGGTTGAAGTATGAGACTTTTTGCACTTGTAGATGTCAGGATTGAAAAACTATTTGAGGTCTGAACACTGACATATTAATACTTCAGCATTCGAGGCTGGATTAAATCCATTCAGGTCAAATTCCAGTCAGCGTAAAGTGGTCCTAGTGGCCTCCACAGCTGCAATGGTAAGGTGTGAGGATGTAAGTTACAGAGTCAGGTTCAGTCTTAAATTCTAAATTTCACTCTGTTTGTTGATGCCACGGGTTGGTTTGTGTTATTATGGGCAGCTCCATAACATTAATCCATCTAATCATCTATTTTTACCACACAAATAATTCAGTTGGTAAGAACGAGCAGTTACAAATGTACAGAACCATAAGAAACTAAGGAGACTTCTGGTTTGTTTCAACCTGCCATAGTTCCTATTATTGTGGCTTTAGGTGTCAGATAACTTTTCTGTTACCTCTGCTGTAGAGATTCAGGGGAATGAGGAGTCACACAGAACAGCCATTTAGCATGAGCTCCCTGCAGCGTTCCAAAGAAAGACGACTTTTACATGAATCAATTTAAACATTTGTTTTTCACGTGCGACTGAAAGTAAACACAGGAATTGGTCATCTTGAAAGGCCAGTTTGCTAACTATGTAGAGCTTTTCTCATTGTATGGAGAGCTATGTAAATGCACATGTAAAAAAACAAAACAAAAAACAACAACTCATGTGTGCTGATAAATATAGCAGCGATTAGGTAGGTAGATCCCAAATACAGTTAGCAACATGGCTGTTCCATGCTGCTAATGTCTGTTTACCTTCGCTCAGACACAAAAACAAACATTTAAAATGATTCATATAGAGATGATGCTTTCTTTGGAAGGCTACGGGGAGCTCACAGTAATTTCCTTGCTCAACATTGTTCTCAAGCTGCTTTGTGCAACTCTTCAAAGCCCAATATTTGTGACAGTGTGGAACGTCCACACAGCAAAGTGCGCCAACTGTGCATGTGCCAGAAACACAAATGATGCTCGAAACAAGAGCTTGTTAGGGAGTGAGGCTGTGATTCTCCGTCATCCACACCTTAAAAATTCCACAATAAGAGCTGTAATTGAAGTCGCTGCTGGACTTTGGAGGTTGCTTTGATTTGTAGCTCTATGCTTTCCATTAATGGTGCCCAAATTCAGTGAGACGTTCAGAACTCTCCAGAAATCCCGTGTGATGTCCACCCACTGTGCTCCGCAAACCTCGGGAATAATCATTGACACAGTGCTGCAGTCCAATCTGTGACCAGCTGCCATGTTCTGTGAAAGTCAAAGCCAGCCTTACAGAAACAGCCACGAGATCCCTTGTGTTTTTCTTTGTTCAATATGAGGGGCAGTGTGACCATCTGCACAGCACACTGATGTGTGCCTGTTGCAGTGTCAACAGAACTGTGTGTGCATTTCATAGTCTGTATCAGTCAGTGTGTGAAGATGCAGAAACCAAGTACGCAGGGGTCCGTGTCATCTCCATTTCATCATCTCCTTAACTCCCTTAGAGTCTGTGTAGATGTGTGCAGCCCAGATTTTGTGTCCGGACACTGTAGGACAATATTAGTGCACATGCTTGGCAAAAGTGTGCATGTGTGGAAAATGTACAATTCTACAATTTCATGTAGCAGACGCTTTTATCCAAAGCGACGTATATCTGAGAGCAGATACAAGACAAGCAAGGATCTAGTCAGGAGAAAACAATCTGGGTACGTGCCATAGAACAAGTTCAAGTGTGATATGGCGTTGATCCCAATAGCAGGCTGTGTGGGAGGTAACAGGAATTTTTTTGTAGATGTAGTTACAAGGGAGTATTATACTCCTTTGCAGACAGACGGCTGTGGACGCTGCAGATGCATAGTTATTATACAACTTTCTAGTCTGCTTGCTGGACTCGGTTTCATATAAATTCAGACTGACATCTATGTATGTATCTAAGTATGAGCAGTACTCCTCTTGAGGACACAAATCTGGAGCTGACCATGGACGTCCACACAGTGGTTTGGACTTGGGCACATGACAAAATTGAATCACTTGGACACTCTCGGATCATGAATGCATAAAGTGTAACACTGGCCTAAAGACCACTCATGGTTTCCACATCCCCGTGCATTGAAAGCAGACAGTTGATGCACATGTGCTTCTATTCGTACTACAATAGGTACATGCATGTCTGCTACATAGAGCTGTTGCATTGCCCCTCAGACTGAAAACTAAAAGGAGCTCGAGCAGCTGCTTACAGACTGGACTGTGTCAGTGTGAGGCGTATGGACACAGCACGGGACTTTTGGAGAATTTAGAACTTGCCACTGTGTTTGAATACCATCAATGGAAAGGACGTACAAAGCTCCTCCAAAGTCCAGCAGCGACTACATCAATCACAGCTCTATGAGGGATGAATTTCAAAAGGTGTGGATGACAGAAAGTCTCCTTGCACAGTTTCCCCTCATGACAAACACTGGTTTTGAGCAGCAGTTGTTTTTCTAATACACGTGCGGCCGGTGTGCTAGCAGTGTGAACGCTAATTCTTTGGCTGCATCCAGACGTTCTCAGAGGAGTCTATAGGGACATTTGTAGATTTGAGCAGTCTGTGAATATCACAGTCCCTTGAATAGATGCAGAAAGCATAAATTGACCTTAAAGCCACATGAATGTGAAACTATTCCAAGTTGAAATAAACCGAAATTTTCCTTTTAAGATATGTGGCCTTGCAGAAGCTTAGGTTGTGTGGTCCTGGATTTTCTGTTTTTCATCTGCACGATATCTACTGTATGTTGAAAATGTCATTTTACAGTATTAGCATTTATTAAGTTGTTTAGAGACTTCTGCACTATTGCTGTGTGTATTTTAAATAGTATATTTAGTCATTTCTATGCAGGACATTCAAAATGAATAATTGTGTCTATTGATACTGAGTATTATGAAGTGCCAGTTAAAATCTGTGACCTCTGCAAGCAAATAAAATGACTTTGATCTGCTTGTTTTCTGTAAAAAAATAAAATAAAATAAATCAATTAAAAGTCCTTCGCATTTTCAAACATACTGCAATTACCCCAGAATGGAAAAGATGACAATTTTAATGTAACCATCACAGAAAGCATAATCACGTTTGACGGGTCAGTACCATAATGGCTGTTTCTTTGCATGAGTAAACCAGAAGGTAGAAAAAAAACATCTTTATCAAAAATACAGAATGGAAGGAAGACGTTTGGTTTCGTTATGCATCAAACGGCGTAAAAAATTCCAGCTGATTAGTAGTGATTTCTTTACTGTAGCTTACTTGGTTCTCATCATTTCAACACTGCTTGTCTTACGCATTCCACTCTTTCACAATACCATTTGTTAGAAATATTTCCCAAGATGCTCAAGGACGTTCTGATCTGATGACTGATATGATTTTCAGAGCTTTCTCATCTCTCTGTATTGTTAAATTAAATACTTTCAGAATGTAATCTACTGTATATTTCAGCAGCTCCAATATGAAAGCAAACTTGGTTTTACTCATATAGTTGGATACGAAACACATTCAACAAAGTTTGTCCCGTCCAGTCCTGTTACTGTCACAGCTTTTTAAGAATTATCAATAAAAATATAAATATACAGTTTTCATGAAATATAAAAAATAGGACCAACTTGAAATATAAAACTGCACTGGGACTCACAGATTTTAAAAAAACATAGTAAGTAAACTGTAAAATCAGATATCCACATTTTTTACTGTAGCTGCTTACAGACTCATTTCCTCAGTGCTGAGACGACATCTTTCATAGCTGCCTCTGCCTGCTGCAGTTCCACTAGTTTCCTTTGTAGCTCTGCAACCACAGGGAGATGACATTTAGAAATGAAACTTATATCAAAACAAACATCAGTGTCGTATTTTGTAGTCCTACCCCAGTTTACAGACCTAATATAAGGAAATAATATCTAAAAACAAGTTCAGTGTCTTTAAAAAAAACTGCACTATGAAGCAGCTACATCTGCATTTTTTTCCACTGCTGAAATGGTTTTCATTTTGCTGCATGATTACACACAAAAGCAGAGAACTCTAATTGTTACTGATGGTAGGGAAAGGCACTTTGCAGGGGCTGCATTTATATTTAGCCAGATTAAGGGGGGGAGAACACTAACTAAGCCTGCAGCAAATTAACCTCCATAACCACAACAGCATTTGTCACTGCAGTTTTTCAATTAAATGAGATATTTAGACAATAGATTAAAATGAGTCCCAGCTGCAGCTCATCTGATTTGCATGAAGTAGGAGCCAATGCTGGGCTGCGCAGATGCAAGAAAGAGTTCTGTGCTTGTTATTGCTGAAGGTAAAACACTGTTGAAACTAGACTATTGCACAACAGGAAGTTTGCATATGAGGAAAGACACAATGGGTATATTGGGTCAGTGGCTGAATTTAAACAAAGGCTAAAGAAAAACTATGAGGTTTTTTTGGTCATTTTCATACATAACTGTCACTTGACAATATAAGACCTTGCTTTGATCAGCGCCAGTCCTAATATCAAAAAGTAGCTGATGATATCCTTCTGCTCATGTTCATGGGTAGGCTGCTGCTGTCCTATTGGCGTATAGCAACCGTATGTCACTTGCGTCTGGCTGTAGTTGAATGCTACCACTTTTCATCAGCTTTTAATAATTCATTTGGATGTATGTGACTGTAAATATGAAATGCCAAGGTGGTGTACAACTTAGAAAAGCTTCATTACTCCAACTCACTGAATTGGCAATATACTGTATGTTAATGCCAGTGAAGCATTGTTCTAGAGTGTGTGACACGTGCCATCTCTACAGCGACACTCATTACTTTACCTCCCTGCTGCTTGGCCACGAGCTCTGTCAGTTTCCCAGAAACTGCCATCACTGACAGAGCAAGATCATAATCTGTGGAAACCAGGGACACAGTTTAGAACATAAATAAGATGAGACAGATATGTAACGTAGGAGTACGTCTTGTCTCTTACCTTCCTGGCTGGCCTGGTCTGACAAGATTCTGCTGGAGATTTCGTTCATGACATTATTGAAATCAGTAAAGATAGCCTGAGTGCACCTGGCTGCATTGCAGCTTTTCCAGAAGCTGGTGGCGTCGATGCCGTGCTGAGGGTTTGTGGTATGTGCTGTGGGAGAGCAAGAGGAGGAGGAGAGAAGGGACACACGCATGGTTTCAGGTGGAGCCGGGGTATCGGCCGAGCTGGTGCATGGAGGCGACCCAGTAACACTGGCAGGTCGATCCTGGTCAGGAGACGGAGCGGGGTCTGGGGAGCTCTGCTGCTCTGGGACGGAGGCTCCATTGGTAGGCTGACCAGGACTTTGGACTGGACAGCACTCTAAGAGTCGAGACAGTTCCATGTGTTTATCATCACAGCTTACTACGACATTTCAGAAACTAAATTGCTATTTATTTTTGGAGTCATGTGCAAATGTAATGCAACAGCACCTTAATTAAGGAATGACTGTTTCCTACAATACATTTAGTTCAGATTTGTCATTCATCAATGAAAATGTAGTGCAGCAGTAACCCTTCTCACTGCCTTGACCAGGAACACATTTGAGCACATTTCTCACATATATTTAAGCTAAATAATGTGGAAAGTTAAAAACAAGTGAAGTTTCACACAAGACTTTTTTCACTAGCTGCGTGGCTTTAGGGATGGCAGTCATGGTTGGTTGGCCGACTACTTTGGTCCAGACTACTACTATTTAATGGATTACCATGAAATCTTATACAGACATTTGTGGTTCCTAGAGGATTGAGCCTTGATTAAAACCTCATTTTTAAATATCTTTTGGTTGCAGGGGTTGTACTTCAGGGGTGCAAACAGGTGAGAAACTACATGGGAAGAGAAAAGCCTCCACAACTAGTTGGACTGCAGGAGCATTCTCATTTCTAGTTATTACACAGGTGTTTGCAGCTGCCTGAAACTGCCTAACTCTAACAGCCAGTTTGCAGTAAAACAACCTTACCTAAACCATATAAAAAAGAAGTAACTGTGTTATCTGACTACATTAACAAGAAGACAACCAAAAACAAGTCTGTGAGAAATCACAGTCACATTAGACCAGAGAACCCGTTTCCTTCATAGTTCAGTCTTTTATTTGCTATTTTGCAGTCAAGTCACAACTGAAACACCTTCGAACCGCTCTGTGTCATCTCAGTGTCACATTAAACACACCCTACACATGATCACAAGGAAAATGTGTGTGTTGTCTGTCACACAACCCAACATATGGTCAGCTGGCATTTCTCTACCAAGTCAACTTAGAGAAGCTGTGGGCTCCACAGCTGGCTTAAGTCAGCTACATTGAACAACACATCATTTTCATTCTTTAAGTAGCAATATTGATTATTGACCACAAAATTTCTCCTTAAGTGTGCACAAACTTATTAGATGACCTTTTTCAATCTCAAAGCAGCAAATTTCTCTGAAAGCTAAGGTGCTCGACTCGTGCTTTCATTTTTCAAGTCAACAAGACGCTGCATGTTCCTTGCCCAGCAACGCCCTAACATTTGCATAATGGTGCCTTTTTTTCAGTCATATTGCTCACAGCCCTGAAACTCAAACATAGAACATAGTTTGAGGCCTGTGAAAAACTAAACAAACAGCAACTGACTGTTTAGCAGTTTGAGTTACCAATACTACAATAAGTCTACATGCTCAAGACTTTTGTAAGCATGGTCAAAACTCACAATAAGAAAAGTCTTACCTGCATGTGCTGTCTTGACTTCATCTACATTTGCCACAATATCTTTGGGTTGTGTAGCTGATACGGTCGGAGACGAGGGTTGAGGCTTTACCGATGGAAGTGGTGAAGACTCAAAGCGGATCTTCACAGGAAGCAGCAGACTCTGCGACTCAGCATCCTGAGAGGAAGCAAACACATCTCACAACGCTGCTCTGCTGAAAATACACTATATATGAAATTTTAAAAAGTCGATGGATTTTGCTATTAAATGTCCTCCTGAGGCAGATTGATTCATGTTCGTTTTAAGAGGGCATGGGTCAACATTGTGAGGAGCAGACAGAGACTAACTCTGCTTCAGGACTAAATGGGAATTTAAATGAAATGTGTAACAGAGTGTAACCAGAAGATTTTGAAGGAAGGACATGTTTGACAGTGTTGGTCCAATATCTAAGAACTCACAGTGTATAAGACTGGTTCATCTTCATCTTTATTTGTATCTCTGCTCTCATCCTCCGCTTGATTTCCTAAAAGAAGAACAGACATGTTTGCAAAACAAAACTGCGTGCTATGTGTTAGCGTCATACTCTTAACACACTGACTCTGCTGCAGCTACTTACCTGAAGTGGATCCAACGGTGCTCTCAGCATCATTTCTGTGAAGAGAGAACAAAAAATAAACGGTAGGTCACGATGCAATCCATCCAAAAGTCTTGCAAAAAAACATTTATTCTTTATCAGCTGGAGAAGAAATGATTAAATTCTGTGGTCAAGTTTTAATATGTAGTAACTATGTGCAACTTGTGCTGCGGCTTTTCTGGCTCTTTTTTAAAATTGTTGTCTTTGCCTTTACTGGCCTGTTTTTACTGTTCCTGTTTTTATTCTACCAGCCTTTATCAAAGAGTATAATCAGGTATGGGGGTAAAAACAGCATATTTTGGTAATCACGCTGCACAGTTAAAATGTGTGGTACAGACTGCTCCAGTCCCTCCAGTCAATCTGTGAACAGTCTGTTCTCAGACAAGCACATGAAATATTGTCTGACACATTTTATATCCTACTTGCTGAGTCTGAGCTCTTACCCTCAGGCAGAGGATCCAGATGTAAACTCAATTGTTAAAAAAAAAACAACCAAACAAACAAACAAAACTTAAATGTGCCTTCCCTGAATTAAAATTTGAAACAATGTTGATTAAGGTTGCCAATGGATTCATGGTGTCTCTTATCATTTTTTTTACTGCTGGTTATGTAACACAGGCAGTATGTGGATTGTAATGCAATATGAGTAATATATAGACAACAGATATGATTTGGGGTTATGATTTATAACTGAGACGGTTTTACATGAGCATCATTTGAGTCCAAGACAAATTCCCATTGGCGACAATAAATTATATCGAATGGTGATTCAAAAGCAAACTTTAAAGTTAGTTAATCATACCTGACAGGCTGAGTCACAGTTGACACACAAATGCGGAAACAAAACACAGGGGGAAAAAAAGAGGACATTAGCGTATACATCTTCGACTTCTAATGATGATGTTGCTGTGGAATAATCAAAGATTAGACCTACCTGGTGCTTTGGAGCACTGTTTGCACTTTCATCTAAATCAGACTCTAAAGGGGCGAATATATCCATTTCTATGTCAGTTTTATTGTCATCTGTAGGGGGAAAAAAACAAAAGGGAATCACATGAATCAGTACGTTACCAAAAGCATGCTTAACCGACATGGATTAGGTTTTCTATTGTTGCAAGAGGATCAACCTGAATCTGAAGAATCCTCCGTTATTATCCCATTCAAGGTTTCACATTTACGTTTAGAGGGGGTTTCCTCCTGCCTGTGACAAAGAGATAAGGCATCATAACAACTGTGACTGTTACGCTTTAAAAAAATGGGCAGCATAAAAAAAAGCAAAAAAGAAGTCAGTCTAGCCTTCTAGTATCACTACAGTCCCACAAAGCAACTACATTAAGAATAAACTTTTGCTTAAAGTTGCAGTAACAGCGTAAACCACAACATGGTTTTAAAGAAACTTAGATACAACATTTTATTTAACATTACTGCTACTAGTAAGAATATAAATGATTAGAAAACAGATGAAAATGATCTGCTGCAGCACCAAGGACTGTTAGGTTTGTTCTTCTGCTTTGTTTTACAGCAGTTGGTATTTTCTCATCTTTGAGTTAAAGTGAGCAAAGTTTATGATATTGAGGCTCTATGCTTAAGTGGTGATGGCACGATCAGCATGCATGGTGTTTCTTAAAGTGAATTAGTGATGAAGCGCCCTCATGCATGAATCATACATCAATAATAGCCCAGTTTAAACATCATGACGAAAATAGGAAATGCATGGCATACTGTCAATATTTTAGAGACCCCTGCTCTCAAATTATTTCCAAACCAGGCTGCAGTTCAGTGTGTAGAGAGGTTGGTGAAATGTCATGGTTTGAAGCTTAGATTTGGTCACATTTCACAATGGAACAGCAAGTCAAATATGATTATTACAAGAGCCATCAGAAAGTTGAAATCTGATGAGTCATTATGTGTTTAAAGGTTATTTTGGTGTTTTACTAAAAGACAACTTGCTGTTTAAACCTCCTGGGGGTTAGTTTGGAGTTCATAATGTTAGAAATTAAAAAAGAATGAGCTGGGTTGTTGATTTAAGTGGTGCTCCTAAGACTTTGTCCGGACCTCTGAATTCGAATAACATCTAAACTGTAATGATGGCTGTTTGCATGAGACTCAAGTGTAAGAAACAAAGAATTAAAAGAAGTTAGCGTACAAGAAGAGCTGAGTCCAGCGTGCAAATCATCTCACACTTACTTGTCACACTTAGTCAATGGTCTCTGAAAAGCAAAGGCAGAATGATTACAATCTAAAAAGATATTCAAAATCTTTATTTAATCCACTGAGAATAAAAGTACGTGTACCTTGGAAGAGCTGCGCGACACACTGCTGGATGAGTTGCTGTCACTGTTGTGCCCAGATGGACCAGCTACTGCAGAATCACCTACCAATAAGAAAAGCATTTAATCACTGAGAAAAGAACTACTTAAAACTGAACATGAGCAAGACTTACGGTTGATTTTCTTCTTGTATGATGGAGGAGCATGTTTGTCGCAATATCGCCTTAAAAAACACACATCCGGTTGTTACAATGTGATCATATACTGATGTTAAGAGCGATTAGAAACAGAACAAAAAGGGACTGTGAAATACTCACATAGTGATGCTATTAGATAGATTGTCCAAGCTGATCTTTCCTTCTATCTTCTCACAAGTTAGGCAATATACCTTATAAAAATAAAGCATTGTCAGTATAGTGGTGTTCCTTAAATTATATGAAATTAACATCTACTTCTAGATTAATTAATTTAGGAAATTAGGGGCTTAAAAAAAAATCAGTGTATGGTAAATAGTTTTATCAATCAAACCTTTGATGGTCCAGCTTTCGTCTCATCATTGGAGGTCCCATTCACAGAACTGTCGTTATCTGGTCATGAAAAAGAAAAAAATCAACATTTAACATCTCACTGAAAAAACACTGAAAACAAAAGGTTACAGGAACTCGTACTTACTTTTCAGCTTGTTATAGTGTTTTAAGCAGTACAGCCTGTTGCACAGAAACACAAAGTATGAGTTTATTCTCAACTCAATGCATTTTTCTAAACATGCACGCAAACAAGCACGCCGAACTGACCCATAGCACCCGATGTCTGGCTCCTCAATCGTCCGGGCTCCATCTTTAAGAGCACACGGGTAATGGTAGGACTTCTTGCAGCGTTTGACTTCACACCCAGCAGTGGCACCCTTCTTCTTACAAAAGTAGCAAGGCTAAAGCAAACACAAGGATTTGGCATGACTGTTTTTAGCACACAGTTGGTGGGATACGTCTGTTATGATCTGATAGCTTCAACAATCTTTACCAGTTTGTGGCCTCTTTTCACTTCATCTAACACATCGTCCACGGAGAAACCAAACAGGTCGTCAAACTCTGGCGAATTCCGGCAACAGATACCGGAAGAAAATAACTGAAAAACACAAACGGCACGAGTGAGGACAAAACAGACACCAACGCTAAATCAATGATGCACAAGTGTTAAACTGTATTAGACGATGTAAAATGAAGGGATTATTCTTGATTATTATGTCTAAATGAAGAAACCAAGAAAGAAAAGAGGATACCAGTTTATCAGCAGAAATCTGCATCGAATGCAAACATGAGCTTTATTTTACAGCAAGTGGGCAGATGTGCGTGACATCATTCAGATATGAAGAGGTCAAAAGTCCAGCAACACCAAGTAGTAAAAAGGAGAACTGCATCACGAGCTCAACGCTGTCAGATTGTGGCCTTAAGCAGCATCAACATACACTGATATTATTTTATAGAGTGAGAAAAAGAGAAGGAAAAATCCTCACGGACCCCTTCCACCCCGGTCGTCCCCTCTTTGACCTGCTACCCTCTGGACGGTGCTTCAGGTCTCTAAGTACCCAAATATCTCGACACCGGAACAGCTTCTTCCCTCATGAACAATCAGTAACTCATTAAAGACCTCTGTTGTCCTACCTCTGTGCATTACCATTACATGTGCAATTCTCCAGTTACATGGGCAATGTTGTAATTTAAACTTTTCTAATTTATTACTCTGGTTCAAGCAAGTTTATGTCTCTTTCACAGTACTTTTTATTTACATAGTACTTTTATACTTTTGTTCTACATGTAATATTTTATTGTATTTAGAATGTCTTAGATTTAGATTTCTATATTTATTGCCTGTCTTGTTATTGCTGTGTACCACAGTTTTATTCACCACGCCAATCTACTTGTGTGTGTGAGCTCACTTTGCAATAAAAGCTTTCTGTATTCTGTATACTTATTTTGTTTGTTTGTTTGTTTTTGGCAGGGACAGCGCACACTTAAAAGGAACTGCGTCAGAGTTAGCTAGCAGCTAATTTACATCTGTCGTCCCTCAGCAAGCATACAAAAAGAAACCACAGATCAACAGTTACACTACATAAAATAAGACAATAGGCTGAAGTCCATAAATGTCAGATAATAAACAGAACCAGCATAAATAATACATTCAATACAAGGCAGTTACTGGTGGTGACGCTTTGGTGGCAACTTTAGCTAAAGCTTTAAACACTGCATAGCTTTCTGAGTCTCTCATATTCACGAGTATGGGATTCCACTTTCCCACTGCTTTAACTGCAAAGCAGACTGACCAAAAGCTGTGTGTCATCCATATCAATAAAACCATCATTGATCGTCTTGTTGCAATGCATTATCCTGCTGGATACCTTGGAGTCCTGACATTTATGTGGATGTTACTTTGACACGTTCACCTGCCTAAACATTGCTGCAGCAGACTATAGACTGTGTAGCACTTTT
>NW_007579460.1:62712-112706 GCF_000690725.1 Stegastes partitus | reverse complement strand
TTTTTTTTAAATGATTCTTTTCAACTACAATTCAAATGCAACATCTCATTTCACTAAACTATAATTTAGAAAATTTTTATTTATTATTACTTTTTTCAGTTTCTATTTATTTGAGTGAGTATTGAAAATTGTGCCTTTTCTTTAATGTATGAATACATTTGAGGATGACTGTATGTCCACTGTTGGACGGACCTCTTGTTTTTTTTGCAAAAGCACAAACTCAGTCCATCCATGTCTGAATATGCCACTGGGTAAAGAGTGTTTCATATTATGTCTGATGGAGCCCGCACACTGAAACATGTCTATCTCATAACTGTACTGTTTAACAGCAAAACTGCAGTTTTGAGCCTTTCAGGCTTCTTCCATCTTCATGCACCTCGAAAGTAGGTGAAGTTGTACCAGAAATCTCTAATCAGGCCATCTAGATGTTACATTTCAAACAGCATTATTCAGCAGCCAGGCCAACAGACATTGTTGATTGATTATTATTATTATTATTGACTGATATATCAATATAAATATATGTTAGCCGGCGGGTCACAAGAAGTAGCTGTACAGAAACATAATGTCTAGGATCAATTAGAAATGATCTGTTAGGTCTAAAGCTAATAATTATGATCACTGATGATTTTTCTGATGATTTTCTTGATTAATGGTTTCCTCTACAAAATCCAGGCAAACAGAGAAAACAAACAGGATGTTTCTGATTATTTTTTTTGGCATCAAACTGACAAAATCTTATCAAAATGGTTACTGATTAATTTGTTAGTCCATCAGCAAACAAAATGTGCAAAAACACGCAGCTCTATGTCTGTGGCGACAGCAAAAGTGTGTCTTTGTGAAGCTTTAACATTTCCTGAAAAAGAATAAACGTGACAAAAGTAATGTTAGTAGTTTATAGATGAATATTGGCAATATAATATTATTCTGATGTTTAGGATGCATGTGTTGGAAATCTTCAAAATCCTTGTTTATATTTGAAAATTGATTTATGGATGTATTTTCTGTGTTCTTTGTTCTTTAAAACATGCCCCTAGTGGATTAAATGAAGCCACTTTGATGCATTGTTAACGCCTCAGTGTCAATGTCGAGGCTGCAGTCCCTCTTCTTGGCAAGTGGAAAACTGCATATTTTGAGCTGAATTGGTGCTTTTAAGTCATTTACACGTGTAAAGCCAGCTGAATTTGTTTTATATTCTGTGTCACAGTAAAGTAATGCAGAGACATGAGCACGTAAATCACTTTTTGGCACGACAGCCACATCCCCTTCAAGCCAAACTTTGGTGCCCATATTTGAACCCTTTCAGTAGCTTGCTAACTTTAGCGTTAGCTCATTAGCCGCTCGTTGGAAATGAATGAGAAGCTAATAGCAAAAACATGCTAATACTTACCAAACAGTTTTGATGAGCGGTAACTTCGTCTTTCGTCGACAAGGCTCCGGTTATCTTCGTCTCTTCGGACAGATTGCAAAGTGCGCAGTACACTTTTTTACGGCCCATTTTTACTGCCTGTTTGTCTTCAAATAAGTACTTTATGTGGTGTTGCTAATACGGTGACATTCACGTCACATTATTTTTTACATTAAACCAAAGCTATAACAACAGATTCAGTCGCGGTTTCCTCGCCCATCCCGTAATCTGTGGTTGCCAGGTTTTGTGAGAAATATCCCCCGCGTTGAACTCCCCAAATCCCCAAAGCTTGTTAAATCTCGTGAGAACAAAAATCACACTGAAACGATCAATAAATTATTCTCAGATCACTTTTTAGGTAACCATTTTATTTTCTTCCAATAAAATAACAAAGTCTGTACGGATATTTACTTTATTTTTATTTTTTTAAATACCGAAATTATGAACTAAATTGCAAAGCAGACAATGTTATAACCAGTACTGTTTTCATGTAAATAATAATAATAATAATAATAACATAAGAAAAACTGGATGTCATATTTCAGGCGATATATAATTAACCCGTAGTATTTTTTTTTATTTTTTTTTACTGTAACTTTCAGCTGGGATCTTGAGGCATCTGGCCCAAAACACAAACTTCCTTTTATTTTTATTTATTTAATTTATTACCTAGTTTAGTTTAGTTTAAAAAGATACGAAAATGACCTCCTATATGCAACTGGAGAATGTAAATTCGTCTTTTGTCATTATAACCAGCCCAGATTTATTATTCATTAGTTATTAGTTATATAGATAAACATGTGTGTTTATGAATATATGTACATGTATTTGTATATGTAAGAAAACCTCAATTTTCAGGGACTTTGGAGGATCTGAAAGAAATAATGTATTCCAGCAATCACTAATCCTGCATAAATATATGGTTTTAATGTATCAGTCTTTGTTATTTAGTTTGTAGTTATTTAAATGCATATTTTGATGTCCTGTCTTAACTGTAAAGACAATATTTTATATTTCAGCTCTAAAAGGCTGTATGTAATAATCCTGTTCTCTTACAAAACTTTTTCCCCCCATCATTTTCAGAATAATATTCTTAAAAGAAAACTTTTCATGTGCTTCATTTGGTCTTTTAGTGACATTTTCTGCCCATACTATTTAGCAACATCGGTTTTTATTGGTAAAACGCAACTTTTCACCTAAAAGTCAATGTCAGTTTATGATTATAGTGGCATTTTTTTTGTAACCGTGTCCTATCAAGTATAACGGGAACCTTTAAAAGACAAACCTGGCAACCTACCAGGACACTTTCAGTTTCGTTTCTGCATTTCTACTCTTTGTCCCTTTGATCTCTGAGGCCTCGTTTGTAGGTCAATGTAAAATCTGCTCCAATAAATGTATCAAACCACTCCAAAAGCAAAGAAACAATGCAAAGAAGTGCCTTTTTTTGAGCATATCAAGTCTGCAAAATTAGACTCACAAAACAGAGAGACAGCGACTGAATTATCACAAGTCGTTTATGTAAAAAAATTAGACAAGTCACAAAGTAGTGACATCACCATACTTAATGTACAATATAGCATCTCCATTACAAACATTTCATGACAGACGGATATTAATGAACAATATCTACATTCAGAACACGATCCCTCTGCAGGGAATAAGTTAGCGCTATACAGTGATCTCTGATTATTCACACTGAGAAACATTTGTAAATTGTAGCATATGTGAAGACCCATATAGAGTTAGACCACGAGGCCATCGGAGATGTGAAAGGACACACACAAAGTCTGGACAGGTGGCAGACCAGGTTCCTAATGGATGGATGGACAACAGACAGACGGATTCAAAAGACAGCAAGAAAATTACAAGTAACTGAATACATGTGGGTGTTTTTTTGCAAATAAATAAACCTGTAAAGGGAAAAAAAAGAAAAAAGCAGAGGGCAGAGAAGTGACTCCCAGATAACATTCATTTGAGCTAAACAAGCCGTCCATATTCATCTCTGTCCCTCTTTTTTTATGTACAGTAACAGTTGAAAAACCAGCTAACTCCTGGGTAAACTAGTGCAGATGAACACACAGACAGCATATGATCGCTGATAATACCCCGCTGAACATAAATAGATGCATCAACTGAGATCAGTCCTGCTGGCCCATTCATACATCTATTACAATATAAACCCATGAATCGTCTGTCTTCATAAAAATAAACAGACAAGTTGGTGACTAGCGGAAGATCACTTGACTATCCTGTGAAATTACATCATGGAACGTGTACGTCTGTTATGCATCAACAGCTAAACGTGCCGTTGTCTTTATATGTGGTGCTTGTGCGTGATAAAAATAATGGAAAAATACAGCCTTCTGTGGAAAATATTTGTACGATGTTGGCAATACAGCACAGAGAGCAACGTGATGCGAGCGTTCGGGAGTTGACGAAGGAGGACGTGCTGAGGAGTTCAGGGTTTGATGTCGGAGAAGCTTGTGTAGGTCTCACTGCAGCTGGATGATGTGCTGAGGTTTCCAGAACCGCTGCCTTCTGTTGGAAAAACACAGAGATTCAAGATTACTTTCAGAAGTATGTGGTATTGACTCACACTTAAATTGGGATTGTTTGTCGGAATACCTGAGCTGGTGAGAGACTGACAAGACTTGGACTTTTCGATGAGGGTGATCAGATTAGCGGCGGCGATCCAGCCCTCCTTAGATGTGTTCAGGTTTCGTACAAACCTAGACAGAGAAGTGCTATTACAGCAGTGCTGCTATATATATATTCTAATTTCCCATGGATAGCAGCAAAAAGAGGCATCCTCACCATTGTGCGTCATCCCCCTCCTTGACCAGCTGCACCAAGTCTCCGCTCTTCACTGAGAGCTCCTGATCTTTCTCATAGTCGGCCAGTACTGTGTATTTACCAGCACACTGTTCAGAGTCGAGACAAGAAGCAGGAAAGGATGCACTAATATTAGAACTTTGTCTGCTTTGCAAGATCATGATTAACGCATGAAAGAATTTTGTGCTCTGAATGGACAAACAATTCAAGTTAGATTTAATGCTGCACTGACCAACACTGTAATATTTTTTAAAAAATGGATCTAATGATGCTGCTCTGAAAAGTTCCGATGAACTCACAGTGCACAGCCCACTTTGCTACACAGCACACAAAGTCAGCAACTAGCTGGTGGAGAATTTAACAACTGAGGAATCAGTAAGGAGTTAATAATGAAGAAATAATCAGCTTAACACGCAGTCAAACAATGATAGCATGTGCCTGCTAGATGATTGATTGATTTCCAAAAACATTCAGTTACTGTAGTTGTAATTTAATTGTAAATTAACAAGGGTGATGAATAAGCAACTCAGACATAATTATGTATATTTGATTGAATGTTGCTAAAATCCAAAAAATAAAATAATGTAAAATAAAGCTTACTGAAAGGCAATCACAGGAAACTGGATTTATTGGGCTTTCGTGTATATTTTTGCAGGATCAAAACTTTAGCTCTACATTTGTCTGGTTAATCTACCTAATTATTAATGCCACAGGGGTCTTAGCTTTAATATAAGCATTAGTTAGGTTATGTTCCACAATATATGACACTGTAGGTTGCAGGTTCTGACAATGCAGGTCAAGAAGAGTCAGAAAGGAGGAGGTAAAAATGGGGGTGAACACCGGAGACCCACATTTAAGATCTTTCGCTTCTGTTTGCATGTCCTTAAAACGTCTCCACCTTTTTTAAAGACACCAGCAGTACTTTATTAGTTGGTCAGTGCCACCTGACTCAGGTTACGAGGCTTTGCTTAGTTAATTAAAACTTCAAAGGTATCAAAAGAATGATATCTTAGGAGAGCACCAGAAGTACAGATGTTTTACCTCCACACTGTACAACCGTCAACAGAATACTTGTGTGTGGAAGTTCAAGGAGACAAAAACAACCTCCTGTTTTCTGTCTAACTGGAATCCTCCCATAAGAAAACATTTCTGAGATGGTAAAAATCTGTCCAAAATGAGGAATTATAGCCAAATGTCCGTATTAAATGACCGTACATATTCATATCATCAGCTGATCTTGAGCTAATCAGTTTGTTGTATCTGACTGAAGTAATAAATCTGCGGTGGACTGAAGACTCCTTTTTTCTCAGCATTTCTCTTACAGTTTATTGTTAGACAAGTAAGTGAGACAAATTGTAAAAGAGTTGCGTGACTCACCAGCTTCTTGCCATTTTCGTCCTCCTGGTCAGAGTTCAGGGGATCCTCGGCGCTGGAATAACCGTCATGCTCCTCCGAGGCGTCCAGTGACAGGGAGGCCTTGTTCCAGCCTGAAGAGAAGAAGCAAACACTGGAGTTTAGTTTACAGCAGCATCCAGCTTCGGCTGCTGTCAAACATGTGTGTGACCTGCAGTGAGAGATCTACCAGTGTGAAAGGGAGAGAGGAAGACCCACAAAACGCTCCTTTGATTAGAGAAAGGTGGGAAAAAAACAACCCAGGAATCCCAACATGACACAAACAGTTCCACGACTACTACAGAAAGAAAGACTGTGGAGATTGGCATGCAACTTCATATTTTAAACTCTCTGAATCAGACAAGTGGGACAAAGTGGCAGGCAACTATTCCTCTATGTCAGTGGCATTTTTTTATTTATTTATTTTTACAAATTTCACAACGCTTGAAAGGAATGTGAAGAAAGCAAAATTGGAGAAAGGCTGCCTATAAAAGTGTCATAGTAGTGAAACGTTGGGCCCACACACAGCCAGTATACCTCTTAACTTTGTCTGTAAGAGACTAGAGGTGCTGAACCACCTGGCCCTGCTCAGGTGGAGGGGAGGAGGACCTGTATCTGAGGGACGAGAGGCAACGTAAAACACAGCAGGTCACTCACCCTGCATTAGCCACGGCCAGTTTAAACTGAGCAACATCTTGGCTGTATTTAAGCATCATGGACGAACAGCTAAGGACACAGGGAGCGTATGTAGTTGTAAAGAAGAGCTACCTTTGAAGCCGAATGGCGTTGGGTCGCTTTGGCGTTTCGTCTTGTGATCCGGGCTGGTGGGAGATCCTGCCATTGAGCAAGAAAAAGGAGAGACAAGGGTGCAGGATTAACAAAACAAAAACAAAACCTGCATCATCAGCAAGATATTATAAATCAAATGGCAAATTCTGGTGAGGATAGTGCATGGTTTACATCACACAAAGCCTTTTTTCAGCTAAAATGACACAGATGCACAGAAGACTAGCAGAAAGTTTAAGAAAGGACAACTAACACAGAGGTAGACAGCTAGTTCTAGTTAGGAGGGCTCTGCAAAAAGTAGCTCAATATTGCAATGCTTTGTTTTTACAATGAAAAACACAAAAGATGTGTTTCAGCAACACAGACCTTTTTCACAGAGGACATTGTGACATGACTGGTATTGTGCACATTGGCTTACTGGGACACTTGATCATCCATTATCTATACACCACTTAACCCTCACTAGGGTCGCGGGTGGCTGGAGTCTATCCCAGCTGACTTAGGGCGAAGGCAGGGGACACCCTGGACAGGTCGTCAGTCTATCGCAGGGCTACACATAGAAGCACACTCACATTCACACCTATGGACAATTTAGAATCACCAATTAACCTCAACATGTTTTTGGACTTGTGGGAGGAAGCCAGAGAACCCAGAGAGAAACCCACGCTGCACGGGGAGAACATGCAAACTCCACGCAGAAAGATCCCAGGTGTCCTCACCAGGACGGAAACCGGCGACCTTCTAGCTGCGAGTGCTAACCACTGCGCCACTTTACAGCCAACACTTGATCAGAGTTAGGCATTAATTTTTGAAACATTTGTGCTTTTCTTAAGTCCAACTATCTGCTGTGAAAAAGGCATTGATTGCACTGGATTGAATGAAACAATGATCTAGTACTGTATGATACCTGCTGATAGAAAGATGGTCATGGGTAAAGTGAAACTTTTGTCATCAGCACTTGAGGGCTCTGTGGAGGGAAGCATGCAGGATGTGACCTACTGACCGAATGTCTTAAAATAGTTTTACTTGCTGAGAATTTGATGAAAAGCTTTCACATCTGTACAGTGAAAATGAAACAACTGCAAGCAGCCAGTTAGCTTAGCTTAGCACTCAGATGGAAAATGGTTAAAAAAATTAGCCTTGATCTGTAAAAAAAGTTCTAAAATCAGCACTCTAGGAAATCGTAAGCACACTAGCTGACACATAATATCTTGTTTGTTTAATCCATACAAAAATCAAAGTGGTAAAACCTGATTATTTCTTGGCTGAAAGTTATAACTTTCACCAGTGCGGTTGTCGGCACACAGACATGACAGTGGTCTCACTTCTAGTTTAAGTTGTGGCAACAAATAATAATAAAAATAATAAGCTCAATAAGCTTTGTACTCAGTGCTTAAACTCAAAATAGGCATAAAATGATGCAACCAAAATTCTCTTGACTTTGACTAAATGCAAAAGATGATATGATATGATGGATATTAAAACTGACAATTGCCTCCAGTTACCTTTCTGAGCTTTGAGGTTACTGAAGCCCTGCAATGTAAAGCGCTTTTTAGCCACAGCAGCTCTGTCTGAGGTCGGGCTTGTCACAGCCTCATCTGACCCAGAGATGGAGCAAGACCGGACAGACAGAAAGAAAGAAAGAAAGAAAGAAAGAAAGAAAGAAAGAAAGAAAGAAAGAGGGAAGGAAGCCATGAAGAAAGTAAGTTAGGCAAGTATTAAGTGAGAAAGTGTGTTATCACATCATCGTTGATGATTAGAGTCCCCAGGTCAGAAAGGTTATGTCTGGATCTTGGAACGATGGGCCTTTCAGATATATAAGTAGAGTATTCAGGATAAAATCTATCAGGAGGATAGTCACATTATCTAGAGCATGTGACTCCCATTAGGACAGAACACATACGTCCATCGGTCATGTAAACAACTCCCCAAAATAAGCCAGTGGTTAAGCTTGGTCTGGAGGGTGATTCTTTTTGGCTTTGAATCCTTTCACAGATGTCTGACATATTGTACTCGTTCCAATAAATTTTTATAAATCAACAAGATGGTATCAGTGGAGAATTTCTTCATCATCTTCACATCATCGCTACTCAATAAACAACAGAAGTCTTTAAAGAGGAAAGATGTTCTATGATTCATTGGAAAACAAGAAGTGAAGACAAGGGTCAAGCATTGGACGACGCAAACAGTTGCAGAAATGTGTAGTTTGTACAATACAAGCACCACAAATGCAGAAGACAGACTGACAGTGGATCTCTCTTGGTGTGTCTGCTCACCTTTTCCTGCGGGCTTTGGGGAAGAAGAGGAGTTGACGTCGGGGCTGCAGGGCTCAGCTTTCTTCTCCTCTCCCTTTTTAAAGCTCCTCTGGCCGCTCTTGAATGGACTGTGGGTGGACAAAAGTAACAATCTTCAACAACCTCAACATTACCTATTGAATAGTTCATTAAGGTTGTAAGGGGGGAAAATAAACGAGGTGTGGAATTCAGATTTACCTGAGATTTACTGTCCCACTGGGTACAGGTGGAAACTGGAAAATCTGGTCTGGCGCCCTCTGCTGGCTGGCTTCTTACAGACAGAGAGGGATAAGAACCACTTCGAAATACCCATGCTGCAACATTTGCAGTAATCTTACTCTTATAATAGTTTCAGCTAAACTATTGGTGTTTCTGGTTCTAATTAAACATGGCCATTACATTGAGAAATAAGATTTATAACATTTTAATGTACCTCTGCAGGCCTCCAGCTGGGTTGTCAGAACTTTCCTGATCTCATTCACCCAAGTGGTTTTTACTTCAGCTGTTGGTGCCTGAAATGCAACAATAAAACATGTCCAAGAGCTCTGTATGAACTGCAAAAAGACAATAAATGCACTTCTTTCATCTCCATGTCTTTACCTGCACAATGTAGACCTCTTCTCTGGAGTTGCACCAGATTTCAAACTTCTTGTTGTCTCCCTTTGCATTCTCAGTGATGCCCACCGCACTCATCTGTTCAATAAGTAGAGGAACTTAGTGTAAACCTGTCTCATTTTACCAATAAAGATATGAGAGATAAATGCGTCACTGCAGCGGCGGAGGTGCTCACACTCAGAGACTGCTTGAAGCTGTACGATGGAGCTTTCTCGTAGCCCTCCCCGTTCTCCTCCCTCCTCTTGCAGAACAGCAGGGCCTTCTCGTGCAGGAAGAGGTGTCTCTGCATGGGCTTGAAACGGGCCAGATCCTTCACCTTGGCGTGACCCTTCTTGTGCTCTGTCCACACGCTGAATGAGCCCTGCATCAGCAGCTTACCGAGCTCACTCAGATTACCCTGAGAAAGGAGGGAGATAAAGGTAAGACGCTGATCCACCACTTAATAGATTTGTTTTAAAATATTGTAATTCATCATTTCAACACCTCAATCTTTGTTCTATTTAATGCATCCGTGTCCTCTGAACAATGTGTCTATATATACTTGAAGGTGGCTGCCAGATGTAGACAGGAACTTCACTGTGAAGAACAAAGCGTCTGCTTTATCTAAGTTTTAAAGTTGCAATTTGTCATCTACCCTCTTTGTCTTGATCCACACATCATAAATAAAGTGACCCACATATCTCAAATTTAATGTTAATAACCTGTCTCTCCGGTTAAGCAATGAAAATGAAATGATTTGCTTGATTTCAGGCAGCGAAGTGTAAAACTTGACAAATTAAAACATCAAAGCAAAAATACAAACTGTAGCCTGAAGCAAGAAGGATTATATCAAATACTCTTTGCTCCCTGTGGTTGTTCTTTATTATAATGTCATCACAGAGTACATGAAGCGATGTATATATATTTTTTAAATGTACAATAAAACATGATTTTTGAGTTTTAAAATTCTGATTTGTTACTCTTTGTGTCGTAGC
The DNA here is from genome assembly GCF_000690725.1 of Stegastes partitus. Lineage (NCBI taxonomy): Eukaryota > Metazoa > Chordata > Actinopteri > Pomacentridae > Stegastes > Stegastes partitus. The sequence goes on along the minus strand of NW_007579460.1, from coordinate 102,405 downwards.
CACGGGCATGCTGTGGCAGTGCAGATGTTTTTTGTTTTTATGTTTGAAATACCAGATAATAGTCACTTCTCCTTCTTTCAATTTGTAAGATAATTGGTTGAAGAAGTTTTTAGATTCTTGACTAAAGCAAAACTACCAATACAGCTGTGTAAAAATACTCCACTACAAATAAAACCCTGCATGCAAATTCCTACCTAAGGACACAAGTATTAGCAGCAAAATGTAGTTAAAGTATTAAAGTAAAGGCACTGTTTTGGTCCCTCTGACTTGTGTGTTGTGTAAATATGGCATCCTGAGAATATTCATACTGAAACAGCAGTGTGTCAGCAGCATAGTACTGAGTCAGTTTGAAATACAGTTTTATATGCAGATACAGAAAATTATTATTGTGTTTTGAAACAAAAATTTGTCTTTGGCTTTTGGAGTATTTCTCTAATCTTTGGTTTTGGTGAAAATATTTAACCATTTGAACATCTGTCTGTGAAGATTCTCAGTCATCCAGGTCATGGTTATTCTCGTAGTTTAGTCGTAGCAACTGGACTTTCTTGAGTTTCTTGAAGACATTTCACCTCTCATCCAACAGACTTCATCAGTTCTGACTGACTAGTTGGTACTTCCAGATACTTACATTCTTTAGGAACCTTTAATACTTGAGTTTCAATATCTTGGATGAGAGGAGAAACTCAAGCAAGTCCAGTTGCTACGACTAAACTACGAGAACATTTGAGCATTTATTGAAATGAAAGCATGTGAGAAGTTTGGAGTTAAAAATCACTATTTGGTGGAGCTTTCAGCAACTCACAGACATCTGAAATGTGACCCTGACTACACTCTGCTTTTTCTTCAGATATTAGTCGCCCAAAAGGTTGGAAACCACTGATTTAATCTTTACCAATGCACTGAATTTAAAAGGCTCGATATATTATTGATTCTGCAAAACCTTCTTCTCACAAGTAACTAAAGCTGTCAGTAAATGCAGGGAAGCAACAAATTCCTTTCTGAAATGTAGTGCAGTGGAAGTATAAGGTAGCACAAAATGGAAACACTCAAGTAAAGTACCTCAAAATTAAACTTCAATTCAGGAAATTTACTTTGCACCACTGACTAGGACAATAATTTTAACATAATTTGCCCGTTTTGCTGATTTTTTCTGAAGATTTTTTAAATATGGCGTGAACATTTTCTGTAGTTGTGTGTTCAGTCTCCATATTATGTCATTATGCATCGACCAAACTTGATGAAGACTATGTAAATATGTATATTTATTGCTATTCACCACCGTTTATGTGACATATCATTTCACTATAATACCCTCACTTTGTAATATCATTCAGACCATGCAATTTTATGTGCCACATAACGACAATATTTCCCAGGAAAAATGACAATGTCTTGCTTTTTATTAGCTTCTTATCTGTAATAATATCACCGCCTCTTTGCTGTATCGCCTCTCTTTGTTGGTATTTTCCTTCCATTCAGTGCAAGTTCATTTCACATTTCATCACAAATCATTATTTTAGACTTTTATACAATGATCCATTCAAATGCTACACTCAACATGGGTCCGTCTTCCACATCAGGACACATCTCAAACATCTGCTCTGCAATTGATGAGCCGGAGCCTCGATTTCATGTCTCACCTCGTATCCTGTAATGGCGATGAGGTGCATAGAGTCATTGACAGCCTTGAGGATGCCTAAGATGGAGGTCAGCGCCTCCTGCAGATCGTCAGCCCCCTCACAGCTCTTACTGTACTTCAGCATTTCCTGTAGCCAGAAGCACACACAAAAGGCATCTCACTGCAGTGATGGAAAAACAGAGATCCTACTGATAAGATAACTGATTTGTAGCCACCAGACAGTACCTTCAGTAGCAGCTGATATTTGGTAATCCTCTGAACCGGCTTCAGCAGATATGAATCTAAACCCAGTTTATGCTCCAGCTTTTTCTGACACTCCTGGTGCCATAAAAGAAATGAGAAGAATTACATCAATTAAAACACAAAGCTAAAAAAACAGTGCTGATGGTTTGTAAACTTGAACGAATCCCGGCTCACCTGGAAGAAGGCGCAGTCTGAGCACTGCCTCCACAGACTCTCAGAGCGGGGCTTGTTGTGGCAGTACTTCTCATAGATCTGCAGGTCCGTCATCTGAGGAGGGCAGCGAAAACGGTTTGCATTCAAGAAATCTCTTCCTCATCACAGTGAGAGTCTCTTAATAATTCACTTACCCTCTCTAAGAAACACCTTCCAACCAGCTCTGGGCAGTCTGTGTACTGCTCCAACTCCCGAAGAAAAGTTCTGGAGAAAAAACAAAACCATGTCATTGAAAGTGAAGATGAGAAGGATGAAACCGTTTATTGGCCAAGAAACTGTCAAGTCATAGTGCAGATATTGTAAGTGACAGCCAGATGGCGCTCAGTCACCTTTTGTGGAAGTGGTAAATTTCTGGCATGTTGCCGAACAAAATCTCCTTTTTGTTCTGCAGAGGAGCAGGGATGAGAGGAGACATGGCCGGATTATCCATCTCAGAGGCATAGCCCTGTAACAAACATAAACAAAGCATGAAAATTCCAAGCACAGGTGAGAGACAAGAGGGTAATGAAACTTTCTGCGGAGGGAATAAACACCTGCAGCACACAGAGCAGCTCTTCCACGTAGGCTCTCTCAGTTTCCAGCAGCTCGTTCATAACATGCCTGCACACAGAAGGAGAATAGTGAGTGATTCAGACAGGAAGGCACAAACAGAGAGGGATCAAATGAAGGATTCCGTGTGCTCAGAAGAGATAGATGCACAGCGCTATAGATAATGAGATAACTGTTTTCACAGAGCCCATCTGCTGTGTAACTTGATTACAGATGAAGGAGTTACTGCTGATCCCTCACCGCCTGAGCACTGCCAGGTTCTCCTCCTCCTCGGACAAAGAAGCATGTCTGCTGTTACTGTCTCCGTTCTGCAGTTGGCCGTTTCCCTGTGAAAAAAAAAAGAAAAAATCTGTCAGTAAATATCTGCTCACTGTGACAAGCAACAAACAATGCAAACTCTACAGAACATCTGTGCAGCAGCATGCAAACAGATTTATGACACTCACTTTTTCACAGTTGTTTCCAGAGACTGTCTCTGAGTTTTTCTCCTGCTGAGCTCTGTGCGCTGCAGATGACGAAAGACAGCCATCATTTTAAGTTATTAAAAATGTAGAGGAAGAACATTTTGACCTGTTACATAAAAGCCTTTGACGTCAGTAGGCCCAGACAAATCTATGCATATTTTAGTTGGTCCTCAGTCAAAAATAATATTTCAAGCACCACATACTGGGTATTATATAAGACAAGCTATAATCAAGGTCACATGTTTTAGAATCTTTGGAAGAACATGTGAATTAAGAAATGTTTGTGACATTATTGGATTGCAAATGATCTACTTGCAATACAGTACATCTCGATTATGATGTAGTTTTGCACAAAGCATGTCTGTCACAGTCTGACAAACACAATCTTTTTTTTTGCTGGAAATATGAAAATATTTGTTATAAAATTGTTTTTAAAACTATAAATGAACAGTAGAGTGTGTAACACATATGAAACACATATCACACACATTTTTTCTGCTGAAAGGAACCAACAGATGCTGATAACTGTTAGTATGTGGGATTAATTTATATTTAGAACAAATGGGAAAAATTTAGAAAGAGTACCTTTATTTATTTTTATAAGGAAAGATCCACCAATTAACAATTCACATTAAAGAAAGGGTTTTTTCATTTTGTATTAGAGGATACCTGGACTAAATGTTTTTTAGTGTATTTCTGATGTGCACTTTACACTGAAAATGTTATTCTTAAATAATGGACAAGAAAGTCTGCAATAAAAGTCCTTGTGACAGATTTCTGATTTCTTCATTACACATTTTCGAAAATGTAGTTTTCAAAAATGTTTTGCAGACTTATTACAGTTTACGTGCAAAGTGTCACAATTATGGAAAATAGAATCTGAGTGTGTTAATGTACATGTAAGGGCGAAACGGCGAAAGGGCTACATTCAAGACATGCAAAGACTGAAAAGCATTAAAGTCTTTCAAAAAAAAGTCTGAAAAAGGCTCTGCATTGTGTGAAATGAATAAGACTCATGTGTGGCTGAGTGAAGACTGACCAGGTGAGCTGAGAGGAGATTTGATGAAGGCTTCAGGTCTGGGGGCTACTGGCTGCACAGGCCTGGTTTGTTTGGCTGCTAGCTTCTTGAGACTGACCCTCCTCTTGTCAAACATCTCCTGCATGGACGTCTGCTTCTGGAAAACTTTCTCCACTTGGTCCTGATACACAGGAAGCCATCAGAGATCAAAATGTGATGCTTGTCCAAGTCAGATCGGATCATTTCAATATAATGTGTTGAGTTTAGTATATCAGCATCAGCAACTCAGTAATTTGAGACCTAATGTACTGATTTTAGACAACAATCTGAACATTTGTGTTTACAATAGCTGCATGAAGCTGCTGTAATCCATTTGGGAGTGATGTTAAAACACAGCACGTGTTCTCCTCACATGTGGGTGCTCTTACCCTGAACTGCTGGTTCAGCACTGCTTCATACTCGCCCCAGATGGTGCTGAGGTCTGTCATTTGATTCTGGCCAGCGTTATCCAGGTAACGCTCCAGTTCCTGCAGCGCCAGCTCCGCCCCCTCATGTGACTGACATTTGTCCACCGGCTGAGAGGCCAGCAGGTAGATGCCATCGTCGACCCATTTGGATGCCTGGAGAAGACAGCAGAGGAGGCAAAAGGTTTACTATATATAAAAAAAAACAAAAAAAAAAACAAAAGGACAAGATTTGGAAGTGTGTGTGTGTTTGTGTGTGTGTGTGTGTGTTTTCTTCTCACCCTCTCCAGTCGGTGGTGCAGCTCCATGGCTTTCAGCAGGTGGTCCTTCTTGGCCCTCAGGCTGCTGCTCACATTCTCACTGACAGCTCTGAGCTCGCTGCATTTGGGCTGAATGGAGTCCTCGGCATAGTGGGAGTTCTGGATCAGTTCGTCACCCTCACGAGACAAGGCCAAGGCTCTGTCCAGAACCTCCTGAGGACCCACAAGTGATTCATTTTCACCAAATAATTCACATCATCAGAATATTATAAAGAATACAGTAAAAGAGGAATGTCACTGTTTTTCTTGAGAGGCCACTGTTTATTGTGTTATTGTTTTACTGTTCATTATTCATTTGTGTATCATGCATCTGTTTAAGTTTCAGTTAAAGTTTTCTGACTTTGTATGGCTGCTACCTTGGCCAGGTCTCCCTTGTAAAAGAGATTTCTAATGGCTGTACTAGTGGTCAATGGGACTTCCTGGTTAAATAAAGGTAAATAAATAAATAAATAAATATCTGGATGGGATCCTTGTTGGTTGGGATTTCTGTAGATTATTTTATATGAACGTTATAACATTTAAATGTGTCGTGCAACTACAATCAGATTTTTAGGAAATATAATAATATATTTCCCACTTTGATGACACCATGTTAAGGCTGCAGCTAACAGTTATTTTCATCATTAATTCCTCTGTTGATTATTATATCACAAAGTCTATTAGTTGTTTGGTTTTTAAAATGCAAGAAATTAGGGAAACTGTTAATCAGTGTTTCTCAGAGGTGAAGATGATGTCCTCAGATGTTTTGTTCTGTTCCTAGCTCAAAGATATTTAGTTTACTGTCATAGCAGTAAAGAAACCAGAAAAGGTTAAAATTTACAGAGCTGGAATTTCTCTTAAAAAAATGCTCAAAAGCAATTAATCGATTATCAAAATAGTTGGTGGTAACTTAAGAGTTGACTTGCTGCAGCTCTACATTATTAAGCGAAAAAATCACTCATAATTTAGAGGCTGTGAGCGCATCTCATAAACCCAGAAGGGTTTTAGTTACTCCCCTAAAAGGAATGCCTCCACGATGTATGTATTTGGATGCTGATGCGCATGAATTCAAATAAAATTTCACATATTCAATAAAGGAAACTGGGCAGGAAAGCAATACATAGACAGAATATTTATAAATCATGATCTCTTCTCACATTTTTAACATTTTTTTTATATTAGTGGTCGATTTTATTGGTCTTACGACACAATATCCCAAACTAATAATCATGTGGAACTGAATGACTCTTATATCAGTAATATTAGGATTTTCGTCTATCATCTGCTGATAAAACCATATTACTGTAAGTCACAATAATTTGTTATTCAGAAACAATCAGAAACACAACAAAGCCACATTCTAAACATATCATTCCACATGTCGAGGTTAGACAGTGCTTTAATTGTGAAGGGTCAGGTATGACTTACACAGACTCTCTCCTCGTAGGTGGTGAGTTCACAGAAGATGTGGTCGGCATGAGCCGGGCTGATCCCCACCTCAGAGAAGGTTGCCAGTTTCTCAGACACCTGATCCAGCAGAACCCTCACCTGCAGCACAAACACCGCAGTCGGTTTTCAAGTTTAAGAGGGATCATGCTGAATGAAGTCCAGCACGCGGGATTTCAGCCGAGTTAACAGACTCCAGCTCACCTCTCTGTAGTTGTGCTCAAAGTGGCGCAGTTGGAGACACTGCTCCAGTTTGGTCTGATGCCTCACCCAGAACTCATCGAAAGCCCTTTCTGTCTCGTCCAGCTGAGACAGCAGCCTGACAGAGGAGAGGAGACGGACTGTTCAGAAAACAGGCAGTTGAGCAGAGCAAAAGCAGCAGCGGGAGAAGAAATGAATCAAGCAGAAAATGCAGCGTGGATGCTGACTGAGGTCTTTGGATCTGTTTGATTTTCTGTGTTTGCATGCGTGCTTGTTATGAAGACATGATGCCTGCTGACAGGAGAATCAGTGCTTTCAAACGCTGGCTGACCTCAAAGCACGCTGCCTTGACAACTATTATTCCTAATGTAGGATGGGAAATGGAAAAAAAAAATCAACTAGCATGAAAACAAAAGAAAAAAAACTGCTAGCTTGAATCTTACATCACCACTAAGAGGCTGCAAAATCCATTTATATAACCGTAGTGGCACTATATGTTCAATCCTACTCACTTATATCTATTTTATGTGAGATTTATAACCTATTGAACATTTTCTCTTCTTATTTAAACAAATATTCATCACAAAATTAAACAATAAAAAAAATGCATTCTCCTAATTGACAGTAAAAAAATCCAAGTTTCTGTTTGTAGAAGTACAGGATATGAGCTGGAGTCATACTGACGAAAAATGTTTGGTCCTTTTGCTTGAAAAAAAAAAAGGTTAAATGATTTTCAGTCAAAAATAACAGTGCAAAATAAGAAATTAAATGACTTTATACTTAACTAATTCAGTAATTTCTTAAAAAGCACACCTGCATTCAGTTTCTGAAGTTGCAGACTTTGTTATTCAGTGTTAACAGTTACACAAATAAAGTGTTACTGTGTCCATAATCACTCTCAATTAACAAGATATGCTCATAGATAATGGTTGGTACCCACACTTTCTGTGTTGGGTAATAACACTAGATATGTACAGTGTATAAAATAATATCAATTCTACAGGTCTGGTTCCTTTATTTACAATATGTACATAAAACTGAGGTAATTCTGATCTATATTTCTCTAGAGAACAAGCCTCAGACCGTCTGGTTTCCAGTAGCCATCCTGCAGCTGCTTTAGTGCATCTCACCTTTGCACTGTAGCAAGGTTCTCCAGTTCATCCTGGTTCATGTTGTGGTCGGGGTCTCGCACGACAGGCTCGTTGATGCTCTCCAGCAGCCTGCTGCCCTGACCCAGAGCCACCAGTATGTCCTCCTACATATACAAAGACAGATGGGTTAACATATATGATAAGAGAGCATGCAGATAAGATAAGGATGCATGTGTGGTAATGGGGTTACCTTCATTTTCTCTTTCTTGTTGGTGTGTGTGCTCAGCAGGACGTTTGTGGCCTGGATTTCATTTGGGAGTTCAGTTTCTGCCAGTTCAGTCCCAAATGACTGCAGGGTCTGCGCTGTTTTCTTAACCATCAATGCGAAGCCTTCAATAGCCTGAAACATACACGATGCAGGAAAATGAAATCACGAAAATGTCACATTTGCAGTAATTCAGGTAAAGTTGATAAAGTGCACAGTGTGGTAGTTTTTTTTTTGTTTGGGTAATTTATTACTGCAATCAAAAAATGTATTTGAGCAGTTTAATGGTTGGTTTCATAATGTAAATTGAATCTCTGGTGTGTTGGTGAATAAAAAAACAAAAACGAAAATGCATTGGGTTTATGTTATGTGTGGAACTTGTTGACAAACTAGAATTTAGTTCATCCATCTGGGAAAAAAAGTGGGATGTTAATGATTAATTTAGTTGGGGAAAAAAATTGTTATTGCGGTAACATGATTAAATTATGTTATATGAGAGCAGATTCTTAACAAGTAACATAACTGGCACAAGCTGGTAAAGCTTAAATGTCTCTTTAAGCTTTAATCAGAAGTGATTTTGATTTTTTTTTTAATTCACAAATATGGATTTAGTGTAAAAAAGCTAGTTGACTTAGACAATCCTAACATTTGGGTTTTAAACTAACAAAATACAATTGCAAGGAACCTGTTGACAAGAAAAAATAACTAAAGGCAATGTTTCCACACAGAACTACAACAGTTTTGCACACTCATCCTTGTCATTGCATGTTCCTTTCATGTTTTTAGCATGAAGCTTTTCATATTTCTAAGGTAACTAAAAGCTGTAGGAAAGCTTTTCCTGTGTTGATGCTCCTGCTTAGTGTAAAGTACAACATGTACGTACAGTACGGTGTGAGATCCACTTCTCGTGGCAGTACTCCTGTGTTCCTCCGAGTTCCTGCGTCAGCTGGCTGCGGTCGATATACGAGTGCAGCTCAGTTATGGAGCTGAGCATAATCACCTGAGAGAGAAGCATCCTATTACGCTCAAGTTATTGGATCGTAAACGCGTTTACTGTATTCCTCAAGAAATCCAATTTATTTAAAATGTTTTTGACCTTACTGCCAGTTGGGTTTGACTCAATTAGGAGAACACAAGTAAGTTATGGATTATAAGCAGTGGTTCTACTCTTGTACCCACCGGCACCTTCATCTTGAACTCATCCTTGTTGAACTTGAAGAGGATGTCTGACAGTGTGCGCTGCAGGAGGGTGGTGGGCCTCAGAACCAGAACCAGCTGGAGGTTCCCTGGGAAGGAGCCCTGAAATTAGAACATAGACAGAGACTGTGTAACAGAGCAGACAGGATCCTCCTCCTCCTCCACCCCAGGCAGACAGCCTCCGCTATCTATTCATTATTCCTCCTTTTTGTTTCTCCTTGTGAAAATTCTTGCTCAAACCATATTCAACCATGTGAAGACGCATGTGGAGTAGCCGAGAATGAGGAAAATGTGGGGGATGCAGGGAACCGTCCTATGGCAGGAACATTAATCTTCGTGTCCCTGAGATGCTTCTGCACGAATAATAAGGCAGGAGGAATCTTTATACGTGTGTGCAGGCACATGAATTCAGGATTTTTGTTTGCCCAGAAGGGATTGTTAAGTTAAATTGGCATAGTTTTGATGCATTTTTTAATAAGAAATGTAGCTGTCTGTCCATCACCTGTTATTTATTTCTTCCCTTTCTCTCCCCATTTTCAGGGATTTCCTATTCAATTTGTGTCTGCACGGTGTACAGATGAAGGGAAATTATAATTTGTGACATATATTATGAATAAAATTAACTTGACTCTGTATTTGTGCATGAAAAGAAAGAAAGCACTTAGAGAAACCTGTCTAGCCACATGTTTTCAGAACATCCACATTCATCTTATTCATATTCATGATGCTGCATGTCCACGTACACTCAGCTCAGCCTGCAAAGCCAATAAAACGTCAATTAAACGTCACGGCTGACACCCACCGACAGACTCAAGAACTGCTGTGAAAGCAGTCGGATGATGGTCCAGGGCAGACACTGATCCCCCCTCCTGAGGCAACACAATTGTTAATGCAGCTTTAATTAGCTAATGACCTAAATGGATGGTTCGTTTGATTGGTCGTCCTCCCCGAAGCGAAGAGTTGAGGAATGCTGGTCTAAGCAGAATCAACAGTGAATACGTTGTTCATAGGAAAAAAGAAAAAAAAGCCTCTTGGGAAAGGAACTGTTAATGGAATTAATAAATCAATTCAATGTTTGTCCTTCCTTGCTGACCTGCTGGAAGAGGGAAGATAACTGTGCTGAAAATGGCCATTCACCACGTGGGGAGATGAAAACCACCATCCACAGAGTTTGCAGATGTTTTAAATTGGATTTATGATTAATGGGTTTGGCGACATTTCATGGCAAGATCAGAAACAGGCTCCTTAAGGGATACGTCTGGCAAAATTCTCTATTTTTTTCACCATCAACAGATCTATTTAAAATATCCAAACTAATATCTGATCCGAATCAATCTGACTCACTACTTCTGCAGCAAAAACCTGACATATATTGGTTTTCTATGCCATATACTGTAGCTCTGTTGCTACAGCTGGGCATTTAGGGGTTTTAAGGAATTTATTTTACAGTTATCTACACATTTAATGTAAACATTTTGGTGGTACATTGATAACTGTTACTATATAAAGTATTTCTAATGTTTCTGGATGAGATTAGAAATGGTCATATAGTAAAAATGATTTTTGGTGTTCATGCCTTCCAATAACATGTGGGGAATGAGATCGGGTCTAGCACCTAAAGGCTGCAAATAAATGCCTTTTTGCAAAGTAGACAATGTGCAGGAGTCTTTCAATCTGCTTGTCCCTCTTCTACACACTTGTCTCATGAAATCGATGTCTAACAGTTCCTTTGTTTTGTGCCCAACAGCTATTAAAAGCACATTAATGAGCTAAATCGTTGCACTGGTTGATATATTTGATGATTATAAGACAATAGTAGTAGTAGATTCCTCATAAAGCGTCCTCCTTTTGGAAAATACTCCAACTTATACATAATTTATTCCAGTTTGAGCGATGATTGATAAAAAATTAGAGTGCCCAGCTGTTTGAGGATATCATTTTTGAAAGATGAACTTCTATATACATGACCAGTGGACAGGGACAAGGCCTCAGGGCTACAGACAGTTTCGATTTTTGGTCTTTTTATGGGCTTTGTTCACAAAATCGCTGTAAAATGTCTCCAGTATTACTCCCTTCAAATGTATAATGTAGCTTCAAACCATCCAACCATGCTGCTTGGATCTGTGGTTGCTGGCAGTCATGGTCATGGTCTACTTGTTCTTTGTTCTCTGTCAATGGCAGACACACACACACACTCACACACGTACGCACACACACACTCGAAGAGGAGCCAGATAAATGACAAGCTTTAGGGACTGACACTATAACCGGAGACTTAATTAAAACCAATCTATACACACTTTCTGTCTGTCACCAGTTCCAACTCAGCTATGCAACGCAGTGTGCAGCTTTCCTGGAAAACACACTGACCCACATTCACACCCACAAGCCTATGTGTACACAAATGCTCTCATATACGCACAAAACCACAAAGAGTATCATTCAGCAGCATTAATGAGCTTATTTGCTCCCTCACACAGATCCACACATCCTCACGAGTGTAAACACCGACTACAAACACACCAAGTACCAGTTTTCATCATCATGTATTTAGCAGCTTGGCTCAGTCAATCCAAACAGGACATTATTGCAGGGTTGACTGAATGCCCCCTATTACCGGCCTGTCAACCTGTAAAAGTCCCCCCTTGTGGGATTAATAAAGCTTGATTTAATTTGAGATGACTGAGCGAGTCTCCCATGTCTCTGGAGACAGTGGGTGGTGATACTCATCTTTTGGAATATCTGTCTTTGTGTTGATTTATTATTTTTCTGCCTTTATATTATTAATAGACATGTGACGACCTATTCAACCCCAAAAAGGTACAATTTTATTGCAGAAGCTTTGAAGAAAACGGTCTTTTAACATTTTTATCCTGAACAAAATGCCTAAAAGATGTAAATATTCTTTTGTTTACAGAAAAACACATCACTATACTGCACTTGTAGGTAATATAAGCTCAATGCTGATAATAATAAAGGAGCCTGAATCAAGTGATGGTCAGCAGTCCATTGTTTTACCCCCAAAAATGCAATATGCTGAGAGACTATGTGAGTACATGACACCCTCCTCCCCTCCTGCATACACACTATGGAGAGCTGCCAGTGTTTCTTCACCTCCCTATAGAAAGCATGAAACACAGATGAACACACAGCCTCTCATTGTTCACAACAAAAGCCTGAAACAACTGAAACATGCAAAGAAAAAAAAAAGAAGCAGAAACCGGGATTTTTTCAGCAAACATGAACAACACGACTACTGTCACTTCTGCATTTCAAAAGAAGGTAGAAGTACATGAAAAAGGTGATAGGAGAGGTGAGAATATGCCATAAATGAGGGGAACGGTGTACAGCAACTGTTTCTGCTTTCTTGCAGCAGAAAAAGAAGTCAAGGACTATTTAAAGGCTCTTAGGCTACCCCTCTTGAATTATAGGAGCCCTTAAACCAGTCCGAGCACTGGTTATCCATTCATCAAAGTGACTTATTATAGAATCAGTTAAAAGCAGCGATGATGAGTGAGATTTTTAAATAAATGTGTGAACAAAAGGAACATCTCCTTCTATCTTTTTGGCCTATGACTGTTTATTTTCCCCCCCGTAGCTATGGAAACACATGCTCAGCTCTGATGGTGATGGGAAAGGGTATAGAGATGCGGTTTACTCATATCAGTCCCCTGGGGAGGGAGTGATATTAGTGGTGGAGTCGTGAAGGAGAGATGTGGACGTTCCAACACCTCCTAATGGCCTGCCAAGGCTTTTCCTCCAGTGGGGTGAAGGTGCAAGGCCACTGCCTCTCAGGCTCCTCAAACAGCTGATTAAATGGCTGTTTCTCTCCCACAGAGGCGCAAAGAGAGCACGGTCAGATCTGCAGACACAAAGACTAACTTACTGCGATACGAAGCAGGGTCCCCTTGACAGCTGCCCATCGGTCTTGCCGGCGATCAATGACCAGGATGAAACCCACGCCTGTCGACGACAAACTGGAACAGACAACAAGGCAACACATTCAGCACTAATTCAACAGAGGTCCATTAGGCTCAGGCCGACAGTTTAGGGGTGTGAAATTTAACAGCACAGTGAATAGACAGGATGTTTTTTCCGGGACAGAAAAGTAGGGAGTCCTTGATAACACACAAGCAACAACAAAAAGTAGTTTCCTCTGCGACACAGTGGAGAAGCCAAGAGATTGCTGCAGCTTGCTGTTTTGTTCTCTTTATCTCCTTAGACAGCTGGTGCAGTTCATCGAGGGAGAAGCTGTGAAGCACCTCCAGATTTCTTGGCCGACAGCCTCCAGCCCTCAGCTCTCTCCCTGCTACCCCCTTCCCCTGCTGTCCTCTGCAGTCTCAGGAGAGAGGAGGGCAACATGGTGTAGACAACCGGTGTCTATACTGCATGTGCAGCTCACCATCAGAATCCACTATTGCACCTGAGAGCACATGATGCATCCACAGCACATGTGTACTTGAGTACCTCAGCGCTGTCATTACCTTTCAGGCAGAAATATCCCAGCAATCCTCAAGTATTTAATTTCATATCCGTCGTTCTGCAACTTGCACAGACAGGGTGGCAGCAGTGGAAAAATCAGCAGTCCATGCCACAATGAGGGAGAATAAAAACACAGTGGAGGAGGCAGATCCCAGCGTGCTTCAGACCAAATGCTTCAGATCATCACAGACTCCAGCCTCTGCACCCCCTGCACTGCATCTGTAATCTATCCAATGAGAGACTGGGAGCTGCTTGGACACAAGCCAATCACAACGTAGCTGCAAAGTAATGGCAGCTCTAGTGGCCAATCAGCAGATCTTCAGAGCTCAAAGAGGATGTCACAGTAAAGCACTGAGAGGCTTCAGCTATTAGGAAAATAATAAAAGATTTTTCTTTTTTTTAAAAAAAAAAAACTCCCTCTCACTGTTGCATTCATATTCATAGTGGCACTTCTCATCAGTTTCTTCATCTCTCAGATTTTCTTTTGTCTTCATCCATCATCCTCTCCTCTCGGCCCTGCACTCAATCATCTGCACAGACTCTCACAGCCACCGGGGCACTCAGAGCGCAAACTGTTTTACATCTCAGCTGCCGAGGAGGAGGGGTAGAGTGGGACAAGAGCTTTTCTGCCTCTGAGACATTTACGACTGCTGAGATGAGAGGCTGGTTTATACTGAACATATAGCGCCAGAGGCTGAGAAGAAGAATATGAGAGGAACATGATGAAATGGCCCCCTGCAGCTTCTTCAAAACGGCAATGACCCAATCTGTATATCTGCTAAGTGCTGTGTTACACTGTGTTGGCTTGTGTTGTGTTTCTTAGCTGTGTTGGGGATATTTGTGCAGCTTTTGTACTGAACTTGGCACATTCGCATTGGTGTTTTCTGAATGTCAGTGTATAAATAAACAAATGTGGATTTAATTTTTGGTAAAATTAATTACTTACACTGTATCAAGACTCAGTAAAATGAGGAATTTATAAACGAGGTTTCGCAGTGGGATTCTTAATGTGATGTAAATAGACACACATACACTGTAGATCATACAATATTGCTTACAGACACTGTCTCATATACTATGTTAACTGTTTATTATTAATATTCATAAAAACTGCCCGGTGATGCCACAGCTGCACATGTATGAGTGTCCTAATAATAATGGGATTTCTTAGGTCACAGTAGCGTGAGCTGTGTGTTGAGCTGCGAAAAAAAGCTTTGCCTAATGGCAATGCAGCAATGAGGGGAAATTTGATGCATGAATGCATATGCAGACATAGCAACACACACACTGTTATACCCTCCGCTTCTTCTGTGGTGCTGAGCAGAGCAGAGGAATTAAGGTCTCAATGTAAGGGCAATGATATATCAAATTAAAAACTGATTAAATAACCATGAGAGCAGAATCTGTTTCAGTTCTGGTTAAATATCTTAGCGGCAACTGTGTCTCTTTAAGATGAAACCAATCTGCAAAACTGGATTCATGTGTGCATCCACGTGTAAAGCCAAAAAAAAAAAAAAAAGTGAAGGTGGGCACATGGTCTGCACAATGGCACAGCTTTTAAATCATTTACTGAGAGTTTTTGTAGATGCGAAGTGAATAAACTAGGATCCTGAAAGTCATACGCCAAGATTGAAATTACTCCAGGACTTAACACATCCACACAGTCAGCCTAACAAGTGCGCACATGTATGGTATGCAAAAAAAAATCAACATTAGCGATTAAGTCTGCAATTAATATTGATCCAAAGGTATTTGTTTCAAACAAGCAGCAGCTGTTCAAGGTCATGATACACAGATGTAGGACATTTGCCCCTGGACTTTGTGAGGCCTCTCAGGGGGTGGCAGTCCCTCAGGTAGCTCCAACCATCTGTCTGTGCATTTACAACAGCTTGAGGCTCGACAAAACTCATCCCTGGGGACGACCCTTCCTTCAAGATAAGTCCCCAACTAAAATGTAGGTAACTTTACAATAGACAATCACCTGTGTAGTACTTAATATGAGCGATTAAACCTTCTGTACAAAAGTTAAAAAACATACGTAAGCTGTATTTACATCATGTGTAAAGGCCTGCCAACACATGCATGTCTTAATACAGATGCATTCTTGTGTGGCCAGGTGTTCTTGTGAGTTCATCTCACACACACACACACACACACACACTATTTCTAAACACAGCTCTGCTCAACTGTCTGTATGCATTATTCAGATTCAACCAGTCAGAATCACTGCAGTTTCTATTTTTACACACTTTGCCATTCCAGGCAGGATGACGGAGGTTCAGCACAGACAGGAAGGAGATCTAAATGAGGAAACTGAAGGACTAAACTGTGAAGAAAATATCAAAGGAAAGACAAAAATGAACAATAAAAAGAGACAGGTGGTAGTTATCTGTGAAAAGAATCAGATGAAAGAATGATTGTTTTATGTGTTTTTCTTCAAAGACTGACGTGCAGAAGACTAAAAAAAGAGAATCGCTATTTATTGCCCATTTTGACAGATATCTATGCTGAGCTCAATCCACTGAATATATCTGATGTGAGGCTGTGATTAGGTATCAACTGCCACCTACTGGCAGACTTCACGCACAAAGTATCTTCATCAGCTGTGTTGTGCTGCAGCGTCATGACAGATGAAACAAGTTGACGCTGACACCAAGAGTGCAAACAGGGACGTAAGGTAGAAAACAAATTAGCGGCGACACAAGAAGTGAATGAGGCAAGCGTGTGTGTGAGTTTGTATGTGTGACTTTACCTGGGCACACTTGTCAGGTAGGTCAGCACGTTGTGAAACTCCCTGTCCGTGATCTCCCCAAACGCAGGGAATTCTGGGAACACAATGATGGGGCTGCCGTTGTCTCCTCTACCTCCTAAGAAAGAAAAAAAAAGCATTGAACATTGAAACTTTTCACACGTGTATAAACTTGTGTACATGTCCTCAGGGACGTCAGTATAACACAAAACATAAGATGGTATAATATGTATAGAGAAATCATAATATGCTGTTTGTCTGGGGGCTCTGTTACTCAACTTGGCAAGGAAAATTAGTTTAGATGTACAGCTAGAATAAACGAAGAGGCCACAGCGAGACCAAACTGTGGCCACAGGGGGGCACTGATGTGAAAGCTATGTTGGGATAAGTGGAAACAGTAACCATCATAATAATAATAATATTGTCTCATATGCCTCATTTTAAAACTGTTACACATAAAATAAATACATAAATAGACTGGTAACATAATAGCAAAGATATTAAAGTAAGGAATATGTCAAACTAAAGGAAAGGGGAAGATTAAAGGACCTCACAAGTGGTTTACTGGTTCACAACAGCTGACATTATATCCTTATGTAGCACTCTTATTGTATTTTTGTTCATTCCTGAAAGTATAAATATGATTTAAAAAAAAAAAAAAAAGGTAATTAATTTGAATATGACTCTTAAAGTTTAGCTGATCTGCTTCCTCACGACTGTTTCGGAGTGTTTTGATGAGAATTTTTTGCCATCAGATCCTGATATTGTTAAATCCAGAATGGTCCACAAATGCAAGTCACATTTTTTCCCCCCAACTAAACCAAAGAGAAGAGCACAGAGGAAAACAGTTTTCAAAAAGACATTTATACGAAACAGCTTCAAATGTTGGCAGAATGCTGACTGACTGAGTAAATATATTTTGAGTGTCACCAGAATTACACAACGATTCAAGATGGGATAATAAAGTGAGATGAAAAAAATGACACGACGTAGAGAGATGCTGCTGTGTTTGCACACAATGATTGATGCTGACACCAAATATCTCACCTCTCTCTCTCTCTGTCTCTCTCTCTCTCTCTCTCACATACACACACATGCACACACACACACAAACACAGTATCTTCCTCCCTGTGTGGAACAGCTGCTCTGTCAGCGCATGTGACTGGAATATCAATCTGTCTGCCTTTTCTTCTCTCATCACTATAGCAACAGCAAGTGCATGGTCATGGTTTCAACGTCTGCTTAGATCTTTGTCCGCAAAATGGTTTCCGACTCTGCTGCAGCCACAAGGTCACCTCTGCCGCACACAGAGACGACAGTTTTTATATAACCGCAAGGACGGATAGAAGAGGTGTCATAAATAATGAGTAATCTCCTGCAAATTTGTGCCAAAAGGGAGAACCGTGGAGGTGAAAACATCAAGTTTATCACAACTTGGACATGCAGAGGCAGTAAGTGAAATACAAAACAGGTAACAGTGGCGAAAAGATAGCAGGTAACCGGAGCAACACCCGGCAAAGAGTGACGAGGAAGAGGTGGAATTTGAATAGCAAATCATCAAAAAACAGTTTGGATGCAAATACGAAGTGGAAAAGCTAAAATTCAAATTACAGCTGACTGAACAAAATTAGAAGTAAAAGTTCGTCATACACACGTGTGTACGTCAACTCAAGAACACAGATAAGAAAGAAAAAACAAGAGAAAAAGCGTCACCTGACAAGAAGGCAAACTGCTTTTTGAGGTCGGGGGTGATGTCAGCAGCTCGGAGAGGACTGCTGTCCAGCTGCATGATCTCATCTGCAGAAAAGGGAGAAATGAAAACGTTAGTGAAGCCACTGTACAGCAGTCTAACATGAAGTCCATGTCCATTGTCCAGGAATACACAGATACACACATGTAGATACAGTTTAGTACATTGAGCATATTATATCCAGACTGATAATTAAGTCTGGAGATGACCACAATGTTAACCCATCATGACCTGTTGTGTAATTAACCTGCCATATTTATAATCATTCATCTACCACTTCCACAAACAACCAAGTGATGCATATACAAACTTAACTTCTATATTGTCATACATACTAAATAAAGGCAGAATCAAATCTTCAAACACACATTTTCCACTAAAACAAAGTTAAACTGCAACATCTCCCCCACATTAGGATTAACGGTCGTCATTGGATACTTTCAGAAAAGTCTTTTATCTGTCTTGTTAGATCCCACAGATCTGTTCTGTCGCAGATAGCATACAGTATTGATAAACTGACTGGCTTTATTAACAGCCCTTCACTCCCCATGCAGTCCCTTTATACGGATTAAAATAATCAGATTTAAGGTTCATTCCCCCACTGGGAGATTCTGATTATACCAGAGACCAAACAGGAGGTTGGGAAGCCGGTGACCATTTGGAAAGACATTATAATGACATTAGGAATGTAATGATATTATAGCTGCATACACAGTTATGTAACAAAACTGGCGAAGTCAAAGCCCAGAGATACAGATGAAATTAATTCCCAGTCTGACAGCTGCTGGCCCTCATGAATATGCATTAAAAGGCCCTGAAAACCTATGTCCTTAATCATCTCCCCACTACAGTAGGAGTAATTATACCGTGTGAACACATCATTTTCTGCTTAAATTTTAACAGTTATGTCTCATTTGAGTTTCTGTGTTTTTTCCCCTTGCTCGTCTCAAAGTTTTGAAGTGGATGGTGCTCAGTGGGGAACAGAATGACCCACTTTTGCGCATCATGATTGGGCAATAATCAATTAAGAATCTGTTGGCAGTATGAAGTGGCTTGAAGATGCTGCCGCCGTTAATGAAACCTCAGCTCAGCACGCTCACACAGTTCTGATGAAAGAGATTATGCAAGTTAATAAAAAAAAAGTTTTTTCATCAAATTCCCTCAGTTGATCATGAATATTTATAATGCAGAAATATACATGAGGTTTGAAAATAAGTTTTCAGAGGCTTCAAACATAAGAAAGAATGTCTATAATGTTTAGAACATTCATTAAAATAATCTGAACTATTTCTTGGTAAATGAAAACTGGCCAGAGTTCAACGTGAAACTGAGAGCTGCACAGCAAAAGGGCAAAACAGATCAATACAAAAAACTACGGCTAGTACTCTACTATGTCTCTGGCAGAAACTCTATCCTTCGCTGTAAACAGCTAAATGTACTTAGTTTACATTTTTCCAAGGTGAACGCAGTTGTAAATTCACTGAATAGTCTGTGATCAGATGGTGCGTATCCAGTTTAGACATTATTTTATCACAGAACAACACAAAATCTGAGGTTTGTTGTCTTTTATCAAACAGCTTGATGGTGTCAGTGTTAAATAAAGACAACATAGTGACATGCCTGAGGGAAATACATAAAGTTAAGCAGGGAGAATGTAATGTAATACTGCGACGAGAAGCTACTGCAATGTAAACTCATTATGACATTTTGGTACACAAACATTTTGTGCTGAAATAGCTTTTTCAGGGTATTCAAGAAATGCAAATAAAGCTCAAAAGCTGAATAACATTTCCTCTGTTAGTGGCCACATCTGCCAAATGGATGTCCGAAGACACCTGCATATTTTATATCTGGCTTTCACAAAATGGAGCTTTACTAGGGTTTACGTCATTTAACTTTAAAACTGAGACGACGACTCAACAGAGAGCAAGAAAAATATTGCAGAGTTGCCATTCTTTTTATAACAGCACTTTCACGAACAAAGATGTCCAGGACCAGAGATCTTAGCACAAAAACTTCTATAAGCACTAAAAAGCATCCATAAGCCCCTCGTTCATCTAGTAGTGCTTGAGGTAAAATAGCCTGAAGATGTTTAAAGGCAAGTAAAAATGATGAGGAAGTGCATTTTGGGAAAAGCTGGGAGATTACAAGATGTTCCCTTTAAATTTGGGTGCAAACATAGACACCCATGTTAAAGTAACAGTGAAGATCAATATTGACTTTGCAGGCTGACTTTGTCTCCTTCAGTTTCCTGACGTAATCTAAACTGAATCACGTTGTCACACTGGAGAGTGTAGCTTCGTTCCACACCGCTAACTGTCTTTCAGGATCAAAAACAGCCCTTTTTATGCATAATGATAACTGATAAAGAACTTAATCTTAGTTTTCCACATGTAGAGTGACAAGTCACATTTTTTTCTTTTATGGCACCATCACCAACAGTCCACCGACATACACAAGGATGGCAAAGTCTAAAATATGTACGTAGAAAATTTGGTGGCATGCCATTCCTCTCTCTCAACCCCCCCTTTCTGTTTTTGTCTCACCTTCTTTTGTCTCTGTAATAAAAGGGCAAAAAGTACCTCAAAATAATCTGAAAACAATGTGGAATTGTAATATAAAGATAATAAGTAGAGTATGTATTGATTTTCTACAGTTTATCTTGGTCACGAGTTTGTCAATCGAAGGATGTGAGACAAAAACCACAAAGTCTTAAAGAAACCCAAAGGAATGATATAAACAGATAAGACACAGATGAATATTCCCTGTAAGACTCCGTACCTGTCCTGTGACATCAGACGAAACATGTCCACCTACTCCGGCCTCATACTCACAGGAGCAGTCAGTCCACCACAAAATCTCTCACATTGCTACCTACGCTGCTCCCTTCTTTATCGTGTTGGTATGTTAATGTGACTGCCTCTTTACAGGCTCAATCCCTTGACTTTGAGCCCTCCTCTGACGGTGCGTTAAACAAACCAAAAAGTCCTACTGTTACTCTTTGTCTGGCAGGGTGGCTATCAGGTGACTCGGCCTGAGGGCATCACTGTACTGACATTCATTGCTTGCTTTCCATCTCTCTCTCACAGACACACTCTCATATAGTCTAACTGTTTGTTGACAGGACTCATTCAGGTGTGCCCTCCTGGTTTGGCATTTTCCTGCCACCTTTAAACATTATCCCTCTCAGACCAGCTGGTGCCAAACCTATTCTGTGAGACCAACATCAAAGGTTTGAGCTAATGAAGGGACTTAAAGATAGAATCTGTAATTCTGGAGAAAGACTGTTGATGTTTAGCTGGTTAGCATATTTAGATAGCTATCATTTGACAGATTTATCATCCCTCTTGCTTGCATTGCCTCCTTTCCTCCCCCATCTCTCCTCCTCCTCCTCTCCTTCCCCTTGTCCTGTGCACGAGCAAGAGCGTGCACGAGCATGAATGTGCACAGGACACCCTTGAGATTGGTCAGAGCCACTTTATTTCTCATTTACAGAGCCAGGGCTGCGTACAAATACTGCTTTTTTTTGAGTGCACAGACAGAAAGAACAGCCAGCAGACCATGAGGAGATATCAACCGAATTGGACAAAAAAACGTATTATTATCACTGACTCTACTTTTAAAGATGGGTTCTTACACCTTTTCCATTTTGTTTTACACTTTTCTAGATACAGTTTCCTGACTTAATGCCAAAAAAATGCAAAAAAGATAGTAGCTTTAGGTACTGCAGCTCAAACAAATTAACACCAAACCTATACAAGTTCAATGCACAACAGCGTACCCAAGCTGCACTGCTAGAGCAGTGAGCAACCACAAAGAGCAAAGTTCTTCTTTCTCAGAGTAAAAGCACCATAAAGAACAGTTAGCTTGTATCTATAGTTTATCTATAGAAATTCAGGATATATATTTTATATATATTTTAGAAAAAGGAATCTAGACAACAGTCTGGAAACCTAAAGACATTTTCATTATCACTTTTTAAATACTTATCCAAACCTGGAAATGACTAAAATCAAAGTCCATACTTTTCCATACACCACAGGAACTCTGCTGAAGGAACGTAGCAGTGCTATGTGACTTTTTAATATCTTTCCTAACTGTCAGTAAACATTTCAAATACTTAGTACACTCACTGCTGCGGATGAGTTTGTCCAAAGTAACTTATATTAGGTGCATCAGAAGGAACCAGAGTGAAATGCCATGCAAAACAGGAAATTCATCCTCATCAAACAAACAGCTAAAAGTGGTGACACACAATTGGGAGAAGTCACTGAAGAATGCATGAAAGGCAAATGCGGAACAACCTGAAAATTAATGCACTGTCTGAATAGAGGAATATATAGGGAATAACAATGAGTTACCAGTGAACCGACCAGGAGATGCTTTAATAATGAATCATTAGGTCATGGTTAGTTTTTCATTTTCCTTGCTTTTTCTTCTTATCACTTTTTTCAGTTCTTGTTAATCAGCATCAGTTATTTCCTAACCAACTCAGAAATACCACTGAGTAGTGCAATTACAACCACTAACGACCATTAATGACACAAGTTTAAGGTGATGTTAATGTTAAGATTCTTATCCATCACTCAGTGTCATCAGAAAGGTGCCTGATCAGCCAGAATTTATTCTGCAGGATGAAACAACAGACCCAAACATACAGCCATAAATAACTATTTTCATTCACAAGACATCCTGCAAAGGATGATTTTGTCATAAATAAGGATTTGTGGAATTAGTTTTGAAAGCACTGACACTTACAGAGCTGTCGACATCAACAAACAACATCTTAAGTGGTACCAGACTTTGATTCAAATGTTGCTAAATCCTGACTGGTGCACTGAAGTAAGTGAGATAATGTGCGTTTAGAGTCTCACTCAAACATCTCTCTCTTTCTAACATAAATGGTGGAAAAGTCCCAAGTCTCACCCCCAATTTAAATGGCTCACAGCCCCTAAATGACTCAGGGCTCAGATGCCTTCAAGGTGTTAATGTTTGTGAAACTACCTGGGGATGGATCTCAGAACAGCATAATAAATACCTGGTGACGCAGATCCCCTCCTCTACAGAGCGTACAAAATGAGATGGCTGCCCCAGTTTGACTCCTCTCTCAAACCATCTGTCTTCTCTTTACAGAATGTCAACATAGCTGTCCTCAAATGAGTGTCTCTTATCCTTCAGATGCCGATGGACTGCTGAGTCTTGTCCTTGTTTAGTCTCCCCCTTATGAAGGTCTGTTGCTACATTATACTTCATATACAACATTGCTCAGCTTGCGTTTGGCTGTTTTATCCAAAGGCGGCACCAAGTTCTGTTTAAATCTGAAGTACATTGGAATGTTGTGTTTGGAGAAAAGCCTTCTCAAGTTTTTCAGATGCACAATATTTAGATATGTGACTTGGCTGATTCAGAATAAAAGTTTTCAGGGATGTTCATGATGCCACTATGAGAAAAAGAGACAATATTAATGATAGAGAGAATGCAACTCTGTGGCATCGAACCTGTTAAGTTTATCCTAAATGGTCCCATACAGTCTGTGTTTAGTGAAGCAGGTGGTTTTAAATCTTGCATGACAGCAGGAGACCTTTGACACTAATCTACCATCATCCAGGAATACACAGACACACACATACGCATATAGAGTTTGGTAAACTGTGCATATTATACACAGACAGGTAATAAAGTTGGCAACCTGGGACTGACATCATGACCTGATGCGCTATTCAATAAAAATCACCACTTGCAGCTACCAGCATCACCTTCTCTTTAACTGGAAACGCTTCTGTAACTCATCCTAGTTCCAAGTCAGTTTTGTCCCTTTAATTGGCATAACATCTACAGGATGTTCTCTGTATCAGTTGATTAGGAACTACTGACTGCTATTTACTTTACAGAATAATTCAGACACAGATTACTTTTCTCATTTTTTCCCCCCATCAACTTAACCTCAAGCAAGATATCTCTTAACAAAAGGCACGCAAGTGGAGTGGAGACTAGATAAATGACTGTATCTCTGATGTTCGTAACTTGGTAAAGCAGTGTTGTCCTGGTAATAATGGCCAGCACTGCCTGAGGTGTTTGGACACAAAGCTGCAACTGTCTAGCCATCTGCAAAGCGCTCACAGGTGCTCACACGCTCCTTACGTACTCAAGTTCACACAGAAACCTCCATCAGTTTCCTCTCTTTGACCTGTCCCCACTTACTCTGGCAGCCACGCCTTGCCCCCAGAAACTCCCACACATATCAAATCAAAACCAACCCCCCGCCCAGGCCCACAATAGCTACACCTTGTTTGTAGAAAGAAGCTATTCTGTTACAGAAAAATCCCCTCAGCCTCCTTTTATAGTCCCCCCCCACCATAAACTCTATGTACAAATACACAATGACCACACTTACTGTTTTAGTTGTAACCATATTTCTAGTCACCGTTCACACATACTATACGTCAACAAAAGCCCCTCTGGCCATCTGACTGGCAGAAGATGAGCCACTACCAGATACTAACGTGCTTCTCACTAAAGGGACAAACTGAAACTACTTTAGTGTCTTTTCCAGTTTCGCTTCTCTCATCAGCAAGTATCAGTGACATCACAATGATCTAATACGAAACAAGGAAGTGTATCTAGAAATCCAAGCTGATCATAAGGGTCTTGAACACGAAGAAGCTTGAAGAGATTATTCAAAACTTGTGTTTATTTTACTCAAATCCACCAGCACTGCATTTTGTGGCAGATAACCAGAAGTTTCCAAATTTTTACTGATTTTTTAACCTTGTAACAAAAAAAATTTAATTGATCTTACATTTCTTGCCAAAGCAAACAATTTGAACTTTATCAAAGCACTTTTTCTGCTCTTAAATGATAAAATGACTCTTGCAAATCCTAAAGAAGCAAAACATTATTCCAACGTGCCCTACGCACTCACATGTAAACACACACTCACGTACATACCACCTGCTGTTTGAGGCGCTAATGTTCTTTCAAGGGCTTAACGGTGGGGATTAGCGTCCACTCACGCTCACGTTTGTGGGTGACGAGTCAAACGTTAGTGGGTCACAGTCACACACCTGGACCGCCTGCCACTACTGACACAGATTAAACAGGACGAGACCAGAGGACTGAAATCCTGGCTTGCCAGGTCAGAAAGGCCAAGAAAAGGCTCTATAAACAAAAGAACTAACTGGCTTTCATCTTGTTAATCAATGTTCAAGAAATGACTTCCTCGTCCAGAGCTGCTCTGTGGGTTCTTGTGCTTCCTTGTTCTCATGTAAGAAATGTAAAATCATTCTAAAAATATCCTAAAGTCAGAATAATGGACAGTTCAGAATTGGGGGTAATGGGGCAGCGACCAGAAAGGTGGGGGAGGGTGACAAGTGGGAATAAGGGGCTTACAGTCATGGTCATGGAGGAGGAGGAGGAGGAGGAGGAGGAGGAGGAGGAGGAGGAGCAGAGATAAAGCAAACAAATGAGCAGTGACCGATAATATGAAAGAAGCAGAAGTCTGAGTGTGGTTCAAAAAGGCAATGTCTGAGGTGATGGTGATGATTAACAAGTGTGCTAATCTATAACAAATAATCAATGAATCAAGGTGGAACAGAAATTACATGTGGAAAATATTGGATATCTCCAAAAACAACACAGGAAAAAGAAGCAAACAGTTTCTCCTCTGTTCTCCCTCACTCACATGAAAATAGTCCAGTAATGCGTCATTTTTGATCATTATCAAAAGGTTACGTATACTTCTGACGAAAGTGCCCAAAACAGGACACACATAGAGAGATCATATCTAAATTCTCTGTGATTCAAGGTTTGGATTATCTTCTTTAACTCATAATAGATTTTATATGAAAAAAAAAGACGTTATATGAAGCTACACAGCCAAATAGAGTAAAGAAATAAAAGGGAAATGGTGTAGCTCACCAGTCTGAACACTAGTGGAGAGTATAAACAGAGGACAGGTGAACTCAAACAGAAGAACACAGGTAGAAAGTGTGGAGTTAAGATACCAGAGGCCTTGCTTAAATTAATGTAAATGAGGAATGAACTACCAAGAAATAGAAGAAAGAAGAGTGGTGATGACATAATCAGTTTGTCATATGTGGAACAAAAGGATGCGAGAAAATGATCCAACACGTACCACACAGCCAGTGGCAGCGGCGAGAAAATCTGTAGTAACTCTCCACCTCCTCGAGACTGATCCGTACATGACCTCCTGGCCGCAAACGTACATCCAGTCCTGCCTCCATCTTTTCCACCTCGCTCTCCTCAGTCTGATCATCTACCTCCTTTGCTTCAGTGTCTCTATTCTCCTCTCCTTGAGTTTGACCTCCTCCATCATCTCCTGGGATTCTCTGTTGTTGCTCCAGAAACTCTGTGCGTCCTGAAATCACAAACCAGTCCAACTCCTCTTTGTCTGGACATTCATCCGAACCTACGATCACTTGTCCTGCTTTAATCGGCTCTGAGTCTTCAGGGTTCATACAAAATCCAGAATCTAACACAGCTTCATCGTCCTCTTCCATAGAGAAGCCTGAATCTGCCATCTCCTCTCCCCCCATCCTCCTGTTCCAGTCTTGTTCACTGCTCTTCTGCAACATTTGTTATATGCAGTTTTGCAAAAAAAAAAAAAAAACAGTATCACAGCAACTGCTTCCTTCTCATCCTGACTCCACCTTTCTCCAAACTACATTCAGTTTCTGTCAGGCTGCAGGTGCTCTACAGCCTGCGGACGTTCGTCAGTAACTGAGAGGACTTCCTATTGCAACCTCAGGTTACCTTCCCTGTACACAAAAGCTACAGTGTCGTGCTCGACCCCACCCTCTCTCTTTGCCCCACTACCTTTATCCCTCCCCTAAAAGAACAGTTACCTGACTGCAACCGGCTCAAAAACAATGCCTTTGACCTGTAGATATATCACTGAGCCTGACCTCTAACTATGATCCAGTCAGGACTCTTTATAACAAACTAGGAAGAGGAAAAAGTTGTGCGGGATATGTTGTGCTACCACGTTGTATCACTTTGGTTCGACAGCTACTGCAGCTCCCAGTGCTCATTTACCTAGCCCAACAAAACCAGGGATCCTTGTCTGCCTTATCTCAGGAGATGCGGACCATAAGTACAAAGCACTCCATTCTGACCAGCCCATTCAAACCCTGCCTGCATCCCCATTTAACCGTTCGCTCACTGTATCCATTGAGAGCCTCTATTCTTGTTTACTCCACTCAAAAGACCCCATTCTTGCAAACTCACTGAAAGACTTAATTCTAGCGA
Source organism: Stegastes partitus (assembly GCF_000690725.1). Lineage (NCBI taxonomy): Eukaryota > Metazoa > Chordata > Actinopteri > Pomacentridae > Stegastes > Stegastes partitus. The sequence continues at coordinate 75,067 of NW_007579460.1, read as the reverse complement.
GACCTCTCAAAGAAAGATACTGTTTCTTAACAGAATGCAGCAATTTAGATTCAGTTTCAATGAGTTGTGTGAAAGATAAATTTCAGCCAAGACAAGCTAATAGAAACCATTCTGTGTCTCCTAATTCAGCCATTATCCACTAAAAGAAGTCCAGTGGTGCTAAAAAAAAGGAGGTTTGGGCAAGATATGTTTGTGTGCATGGATGTGCAGGTGTGTGTTTGTTTGGTGCATTGCGTTTAGCACGTGTTTGCTCAATGACCGTGGGCATGCATGAGGTTATCAGTGTCGTAAACCTTGAGAGATAAAAGCTAAAGCCACTAGACTGGAACTACACAACTTAAAGCAAAGAAGATCATCAAACAAAAGGGACTATCGAGTGGGTCAGCTCAGTCTCAGTTTAATTACTAAACACTAATTAGGTGTGTTTTCACACAAATGTAGTCTGAGTGCTGTCCTGGAAGTATGTAGCCTATCAAACAGACTTTCACACTCAAAGTTTGAAAGCTAAAAATGTTAAAAATATGTTAAAAGACTCTATCTGATGAAAACGTTTTTCTTTTTTAAGTTTTGCTTTGTTAATATGTCCATATGGTGTTTTGTTTTGTATACAAAAAGTCAAACACTAAGGAACCAATCCTGTCAAGTGGCGGTGTGAGACTTTTCATGTCATTATTGTTCTTCAGAATCACTGTCCAGTTTAAACATGTACGGCTGAATTACTCCAATATTACAACTTGTCATTGTGTAGTGTTCTTTCACAGTGTTTAGGCAGGAGCAGAGTTGTGCTGGTGTGTTTGAGCTGCAGCGAGCAGTGGGTGGTCATTCATTCTAAAGGAAGCATTGGTATAGAAATATATCTATACTAAAACCTCTTCATACATATGTTTGATGCATGAAAATTAGTTCATAGGGCTGGAGGGGGATTTTAACATGAAAGTTTAAAATTATATCACTTAATGGAGGAAAGAATTTTCTTATGTTTTCTCATCACTTTAGCTCTCGTTGACATCAACTTCACAACTGATAGCAACAAAGATATTATCGCTCACTGGTTCTCCATCTAAAATCACTGTCAAATACATTTGCTTGTCATTACAGATCTTGAAGTCAAGTTTTGCTCAGGCCCCAAACCCTAATAAAACATATCTCAACTCTACTTTTAAACCATCAACCAGGATTTGGAAAAAAAATCCCAAAAAAGCCTTGAATGGGGGAACAGTTAGAAATCTCAGAAAACAGAACCTCCTCCCAGGACAGCTGCACATGTAGTTGAATGGAAACTCGTTTTCTTCAAATGTTCTGTTATTTATTTATTTATTTATTTTTACCTCATGAACATATGAAACAAAGCACTGAATGTACAGTTTCCAAGGTCCAAAAAATGTCAATAACAGTTTAGAAGAGCTGCAAAGGAGCTGAATTGTTTGGAATCATTTGTGCTCTATCTCATTTTTTATGAGGCATAACTTGCAGATCTATTTCTTCTGGTTTCAAAAACTACTAACTAAAATGATCTTTACTTTTTTCCTCCCTTGATTTTTCTGTGGTATCAGAGTTAGATGGCCTCAAGATAAAAAAAAAAAAAAAAGAAACATGTAAAAAAATCCTCTCTTGAATTCTCCTCATGGCTGATGACTTTACCAGCGCAGGGAGGAAAGGAAAGAAAATCTTTCCTCTGAGACCTCACAGCTTCGGGTGCAGAAAAACAAAACACGTACTGTATGTCCAGTTTATGCATGCCAAAACATATGCACATACTGGATATGCAAAAACATATGCAATTCACATACAAGGTCTGGGTATAGCAAGAGCTTTGAGCATTCAGTGACATTCATCCTGGAAGGGAACAGGCATAAATATGAGTATGACCTTGGTGAGAGATGAGGCTGCCTCGCAAAAAGCAAAGACGTGGACATCTGAAGAACATGCAAGGTCCCAAGATGCACATTATGTCAGCAAGATATAGGAAAATAGCTTACGAAAGACAGAAAGTCAGCTTTTACTTGATACATAAAAATGCACAAAGACACACACACACACACACAAAAAACATCTAGACATCATCTAACTCACGTGGCTTAAGCGGGACCATTTGCATCCCACTATCCCATTGAGAAGCGCTCTTCCTACTTTTCCTCACCATGCTTTTCTCACTGCGTCTTAGTTGTCCTTTTCAAACTAGTGGCAAAAACCAAGGTCTCAGAGTGGCTGAAAGGACACCGAAGTGAAAGCTCAGCAGCTTTAATCAGCAGTTCCCATTCCTTCGCAGCAGCAGCTCATCTGCTGGTAAGGTGCTGCATGCTGCAATTTCTGCATTTGCGGAAGAATCTCCTACTGCTACGGAAAAATGTCAGTGCAGCTGCCGAGATCTGTATGTTGGAAACTGAAGCGTCCGTTTAAGCTGCGCAGTCACACACTCTCACACACTCTCACACAGACACAAAATGTTGCGCACACAGAGACACGCAAACAACCCGGTGGGGAGCAAGGGAAGCCCACAGGAAACACTGTGTGTGAGGCTCTGGGCGTGATGCCCTGCAGAACTCTGGCCAGAGCTTCAATCAGAAACATATTATGCACAAATGCACACACAACAGACATACTGTGTGTATGCACATGCACATAAGTCTCATGTGCCACTTTCCAATGCTGGAAAGTTGCAAATAAAGCAAGACACACACACACACTCACAGACACACACACACACAATACAGCCTCTCTTCCTGTCAGTCTTACCATCCCAGTCTCTCCAGGAGTTCCTGCGGCTGGCAGGGTTGAAAGGGAAAGGAGAGCCCAGTCCAGAGATGTCCAAGTTCTGGATCAGATGACTGAACCGGTTCATGAGCCGGTACGACGCCTCGCCACCCTCCCGCAGAAACTCATGCAGAGACATGAGAGCCGGCTGCTGGTCTCCCACACTCAAACAAACTCTGTCATCCAGAGAGACCCCCTCACTGCACTTTCAAAGCTCTGCTGCACACTCTAATCGACTCCAAAGCGCAGCCCCCGAATGCAGACATGGGAAGAATCCTTCTTTGTTGTAATGCGCCTGGGTCACACTGGATCACAATGACACGCTCTCACTTGCATCCTGTGATGAGAGTTCTGCATTGGCCACATACAAGACGAGCCCGGTGTCCTCTGCAGAGCCACATTGGGGATTCAAGGGAACAGCACAGTGCACAGCCGGCAGAATGAGGAAAAAGAGCTGAGTCACTGTCTGCACAACCTCTGAAACAAACACTGTTCACACTGGAGGTGAGAATGGGCCCAGGTCTGCACACACACACACACTCTCTGATGCACACACATAACTCGTCGCCGGTGCAACTCAAGACAGCTCAGGGAAGCATAGGTTTCCTAGGAGGGATGAGAGGGGAGGAGGGTGGAGTGCAGCAGAAGCAGAGGGCAGCCGGTGGAGCACAAATCCCCTTCTGCTGCTCGGGCTAATTATATTCCTCCACTCCTTAACTAATCTGCCTTTTCTTTCCCTCTTTCTATCTCCACACATTCCTCCATGCATTTATTTCCTGGTGAACCAGGAGAGAATGCAAAAAGCGGGACAACTGCGCAGAAACCAATCAGCTGCAAAATTGAAAAAAAGAAGAAAAAAAACAATAAAACTTCAGATTTAGGGTTTGTTATTTGCCAATATGTTAACTAAGGTGGGGGAGCAAACACAGTGTCTCCTCTTTGATGGTGGAGAAGAGGAGGTTGCTTTTAAGTTTATATGTGTGTTTTGTGTGTGTGTGTGTTTGGCTGTGTTGCGTAGATAAAGCTGGCAAGCAAAAGGCAGCTTGCAGTTTATAGGCTTAGAATAGAGATGAGAGAGGAGCTGCACTCTCTCACATACTGATGAGGGCGACTGCAGGGGGACGAGACGTCAGCTTCCTATTCAGTAACCATTACTCTTATCCCCCTTCCTCCATCTCTACATCTTCCCCTTCTTGTCACTAATCGGGTCTGATCCCTCCTTTATGGCATCTCTCATCTCCTGTGTGCTACCTTTATTATAGCCCCTCTTCACTCTGACTTCACACTTACGTGTACCTGCATGTGTGGGCCGTTAATACAAAGGGACAAAAGCTCATATCTTTTTTGTCTTTCCCCCAAGTTAAAGGTGCAGTCTGGAGACAGATTGATATGTAAAATATTGAACATATTAGGTTGTACTTGATCACAACAGCTGTGTTACCATATAATTGGCAAGCAAATTTGAAGTAAACTTTGAAGTGTTGCAAAAAATTTAAAAAAGAAATACAAATAAGGTTTGTTTCCACTGACTGCACCGGAGCGAATGAACTAGGTTGCATCTAGTCTGACTCGCCAGGTGTAGATTGCAGGTATAAGTCTACCTTAAGTTGTGCATTATGCTCGACCTTCACCTCCCCTTCCACCATCTACGTTTTACTATTTTCAAAAAACCTTTTGCTACAGGAAACAACACCAATAATTTCCAGAGTACAGCCTTCCATGCTGAATTTCAAGATTTGCTGAAGTGATTGGTTAAAATGAGTACAAACTTTGAAGAGGACAAGGAAAGAAACAAAACTTTGGCTATGTACAAAGGGAAAAGTAGACAGGAGTTTTCAGGAATAGTTTTTAGTCAGGAAAGTTGTAATTGTTCTTTAATGTTAGCTGGTATTGGCCATGTTTTATGCTGTGTGATGGTGAAGTAAACTAAAAAAGATCAACCAGCTTATCAGTCATGTGAGTTAAATGTTCGCTATGTCAGAACGAATTTGTAAAAAGGAGTTTTTGTCACCCATTATGCACATTAGCGCTCCTATGAAAAAGTCAAACACAGCCTCAAGCAAGTGTAAAAATGTTTTTTTAGAACTTTGCCCTTTCTTTTAACCCTGATTAATTGGATACTTCAAGATGTGCATACAAATATGTCTTCGAAACATCGCTAATGGCCGTACGAGCCAATTATTTTTGTCAGCAGGACAAAATCACAAGTGTAATGCTAACATCTGTTGCTAACATTTGCTAATTAACACTAAACAACAAACACCACTAAGGCTCATGGAAATGTCATTTCATTTGCAGGTATTTGGTTATAAACCAAACTGTACACCCCTTAATCCTCACTAGGGTCACGGGGGGCTGGAGTCTATCCCAGCTGACTTAGGGCAAAGGCAGGGGACACCCTGGACACGTCGTCAGTCTATCGCAGGGTTTATAAACCAAACTATTAGACAAATTGACACTTGTAACTCGTGACTGCACTGAAGAAAAAGTTATTACATTTCTGTACAAAACAGAAAGTTGAAGTTGTTTCACATTTCACTAAAAGCACAAATGTCGACCTTATGGTGGTGCTACAATACAGAGGAATAGACAGATCACGAAAGTCATTAATATTCATCCTCTGGGATTATCAGTGTCCACCTGATCAGCGGAATCACAGCATCCGTACAGACACAAAAGTAGAGAGGCTAAAAACCTTATAATATTAATTTGTTAATATTGCCACTACAGGTAAAGGACCTTTGAAAATCAAACCAGAGCTTTAGCTATTTTTTAGCTACCTGTACAATAAGATGCAAGTTTGTTTGCTCCTACAGAACACAATGACTGCATTTTGTTTTCAGTGTTTCATAGAACTTTCATGTCTATAGTGTATTGTGGTTTCACGAGAATAAAAGCCGTATAGTTGAACTGTACTATGAATGTAAAGGCACTCCTAAAGCGATGAGCCACAAACTCTGTGCAGCAACATTTTGTATTGTAAGTATCTTAAACTGCATCGCCTCAGTCAAATAAAAAGAAATTCAGCTTTAAACACATACACACATTGCTTGTATTGACAAAGAATATGAAAACAAGTATAAACATACAGTAGGTGACAAACAGAACAGTGCTGGAGGACTTAAAATAAAGCTTTCAGATCCCTCTGCAGACAGTCCAAGTTATATTTTGTTTGAAGACAATTCAAATACATCGTGACTAGCAAATGCTCCTGAACAAACTGAGAATGCTGTATTAGTGCAGCACTCCCCTGGGCTTTGGGTACTTGCGTCTTTCTAGCCGTTCCTGACTAGCTGGAGACTAATAGTGGCCTGCTGGATCCATCTGGCTATACACCTGCTCTGCCTTTAGGGATGAACAGCACAGCTCACTTAGTTTAAATGAACCCTTGACCTCGAACTGAAGTGAAATCTGACACTCACACTCTGGTAACAAAAAAAACTCTGACATTCATGTTAGATTTATATGCCTCCACCCTGAGCTGTTCAAACAATACAGCAGAGGAGCATTTGATCAATAACAAATGACTAAGATCAAACAGCAGCCGTGCGTGAATACACACCAGCCACATTAGCTAAGAAACACTCCCTCCACAACCATGATGCATGATACGTGCCGTTTATGACGCGATAAATAAAAACAGCCCCCCCCCCCTCAAACGTGACCGGCCAGATGAACACATTCCTGCTGGAAAAGCTGAGACCTGTGATTCACTGGACTGGATGTGTCCCTTTAAATCAACTGGAAGTAGGTCAAATGCCCAGTTAGAGAGTCGAGGAGAGGCTGCCAGTGAGAAGGGCTGCAAGAAACAATGATATTCATAAATGAGAGAATCTACTGTGGGTTTTTTTTTTCTTTTTTTTAACTTTCATATAGTTGATTAATTATTAGTCCGAAAAAATAAAAGGTTACTATGGCAATGTCATGGTTCCCACATGGTGCATCATAATGATTCTGGTGATTTGCCCGAAAATGGGTTGGTTTTGAGCAAAATTTTTCAATTATTGGAAGAAAAATGTGTCCATACACACTTGTCCATCGGGATGAGCTGCAATCACTTCAGCGATACTTTAACTTTCCATCTAGCACCATCATCAGGTCAAAATTTAAATTTGTCCAACACCTGCAAGAGTGTAATTCCTACTAGCCCCAAGCATTGATGCTACAACACAAACCTAAGATGGTGATCATGATATTTGGTTTGCTGACCAGCAGTCAAACAGTCATTTGTTTCTAATTAAATTAAGATTAAGAATCTACAACATGTACCCATTTCCTTTTTGTGCGCGTCTATAATCAGCTGTGTGGAACAAGCTCTGCCCACTCACGGCTGCTGGCTACTCTGGAGGATGGACTGGATCACTGCAACTGACTATATTTACCAAAAAAGGTAAAATACCGCCAGCCACAGGTTGGGATGCAAATAGATCTTCCCGATTTGTATCAGCTTGCGGATTTAGCATTATGTACTCATTTTAACAGCAAAACACAGCCCATCAGACACCAGAACCAGAAACCGACACAACAATATGTTTGTAACTTTTCCTCTGGGGGAAAGAAAAAAACACTTTGCTTCTCTGTTTTCTGCATTTCACAGAACAACACTTCCTGTTCAGAGCAGCTCTCTAGATGCGGCAATGATAAATCCTTTTCATCCTCAGTTGACTTTGTGTCCCTGAATCTCTCTTTTCTCTTCTCTCTCCCTTTATCTCTGCTGTCTTGTGTGATCAGCGTTAGACTCTCCTCCCATCCTCTTGCCACAGCACATTTTTTTCACATTTCCTAATAAACAGAGTGCTGCCACTGACTGGATTTCTGCACCCTGGAATGTGTAAAAAAAAACAAAAAATATGACAGGATTTTCATTTTTATTTCAGTGTAGTAGAGAGATACAACTCCCAATTCACCTCCCTTCCACATATTAAATTTAAGCGCTTTCTCTCCTCTAGCTTGGACACAGCCATGTTCCCCTCCTTCCTCAAGTCCACCCACTCACTACAGCCATGCATTCACCATATCTGGTGCTGAGAAGGAGAGGATGCAACTAGAGCAGTATAAATAATTACAGCAAGAGCCTTAACACCACAGAAGACTCAAAAATAAATCATGCAAAAAGAAAAACCACTAGAAAAGCACACGCTAACCATTACTTCACCTCACTCAGCATACATGCAATAGCTTTACATACACAGGTGCAAAAATAAACAATGTCCTGACAGCTAGATAATATGTTTCTCTAAATAAAGTGGTATTGAATGAAACAATCCCAAAATGAAACAAAACGTTTGCTGTCCAAGTGTGTGGTATGTGCATGTTGTGTGTGTGTGTGTGTGCATTCATGCATGCGAGAGTGGCTGTGTGCTGGCAGTGAGTGGATTAAGAGAGATCTCTATAAATGGATCAAAAGAGAAGAGAAGCAAACACAAAAAAATCATATTAGCTGCACTAATTTGGTAAAGGAGAGAAATCTGTCCTTTAATCAGTGGTATTAAATCAAGAGGATGCAGGAGCAACATCACATATATAGTCTGTAAAGGGTCCTCATTGTCAGCTAAAAAGGGCTCTGAAATAGCTCTTCATGAGGAATTTGCACTTGAGCTGCAAATAAAAGGCAGCAACATAAAATGTTTCCCTACGGCGGCTTTGATATTTTTTCATATCAAACACAAAAGTGCCATGGGCAGAAAGAGTGGAGCCCTGCACCAAACACAATAGCACAAACCTGACAGTGAAATCTACACAAAGGTGCGACTATCTGAAGTGTCTAGTCCATGTTCGGTAACCATTCGAGTGTTACAGAGGGGTGGGTGAATCACATATAGGTCAACGTGTCTCCAATTTCTGCCCTGAATATTTTTTCCTAGTCAAACATATTCAAAATGCTTATCGATTTGGGTGGAGCAGCGAAAAAATAGGCCAGTGAGGCACTGTATCACAACACAAATCATGCTGTGTGCAGCCTACATTTCTGCAGACTTTACAGATTCAACAGATTTCAGGCTATTTAACATAAATTATGGTACATTTGTAACAGAGAAAGCTCTGACAGTGATAACAGCTCAACCCGACTGTGTTATGAATAGTATAAACTCATGTTTCACAGCAGCTTGTAACACATTTTATCTTACAGGATCAGATAATATGGGTCAAGATCACATTTTCCATAGCAAGCAAAAACTGTATTTGCAGGTCTTGTAACACAAACAGAGCTTGCTGGTTTAACACCTGCCTAGCTTGAGGCAGAAATATCATGAACAGCAGAACATTCAAGCTAATGTGGTTTCAAGCAGAAGCGAAGCTGACATGACGATCCTGCATTTTCTGCAGAAACCACCTTTGTTTTGCTTCTCATTTGGTCTAAATTTAACCAATACAGAGGAACAATATTGTATCTTAATATCTCTGCATACAGATTAGTTTAAATGTGTCACATATATATCTGATTAAAACACAATCCTCAATAGTCAACGACACATTGACCAAGAAGATGTATAGCTTGTTCTGGTTGTGTTGTTGTCACCCACCTATGCTTTGAGTGACGGTCCTCAGTCTCTCCAGCAGCTCCCCCAGGGCCATCTCCTCCGTCTTCATCCACAGGATCATCCTCCAAAGGGACAGTGGAAGACCAGCTGCCCAGCCAAAAGACACTTTCACAGGAAGAAGAGACAGCTTGCCTGCTTTTTGCTGAACGGTGCTTCGGAGAGTGGATGATGGTGGAGAAGACGAGGGAGAAGGGGAGGACTGTTGCGGTGACAAGCCCAGCTGAGCAGAAGGGATGAGGGAGATGCAAGCAGGGTGAACTAGCCGGGGATGTGGCCGCCTGGCTGCTGCCCAATTCGCCTCAAGAATTCTTGGTGGAAAGAGATCTTAAGACAAATGGGGGTGTGCACAGCTTGGCAGCGCTGGGATGCTTGGGGAAAAAAAAATGACTGCTCTCGAGGATGGAGAGGATGCTGCAGAGACGGATGAGGGAGTGATGCTGAGGCTGCTTACAGCTGTGACAGCATCCCCTGCTACAGTGACGAGTCCTCCACTGAGGGATGCGGAGCGGCAGAGGATGGCGGCAAGCGGAGATGGGGAGGAGGTGGCGATCAGACGACAGCCTCATTCACACATGCATGCCTCAGCCTCAGCACACATGATGCTGCAAACCTGTGCAGATCTGGCAAACAGAAAGGGGGAGGGGAAGTGAAGGTCAGCATGGCAGTTTCTCACAAACAGCTGATGCAACAGTGACATCCAGTGTGCAGGAGAGGCATAACAGCTGTGTCATGAAACACTCTCATCTGCAGAAGCACACACAGCACTAAAGCCGGACACGCACCATTGATTATGCTGCATTGCCACCATGTGACGACAGCAGGTTATGACAAAAATGAGCTGGGTGCTGCACAAAAGCTTAAACTCAATTTGCATGTTAACTAGATAGCAATATGTTGGTCTCTCTTAAACAAATAAAGGTTGATGGTCCTTTTGGTTACCTTCATCAGTGTTTATATGTAAACATCCATCCATCCATTATTTATACAATGCTTAAGGGTCTGAGGGGGCTGAAGCCTATCCCAGCTGACTGAGGGTGAAGACAGGGGACACCCTGGACAGGTCACCAGTCTATCACAGGGCTACACTTAGAGACAGACAACCAAGCACACTGACATTCACACCTACAGACAATTTAGAATCACCAATTAACCTCAACATGTTGTTGGACCTTGTGGGAGGAAGCTGGAGAACCCGAGAGAACCCACGCTGCATGGGGAGAACATGCAAATTCCACATGAACCGGCAACCTTCTTGCTGCGAGGCAACAGTGCTACCAACTGCACCACCTTGCAGCCCTATGTAAACATTTCTAAAGTAATTAGAGCTCAACTTGTATTCAGCTAATCATACACTGATGCATCCTCAGCAGATTCTCATTTAAGGACACACCTTGCCACAGACCAACAAATTCTGGCAAGTAACAACGTCAGAACAAGAGAATATTCCTTACAGCTTTGGGAACCTACAAATCAAGGGCTTTGCTAAAGATGCCACTATACAATATAGAGCATTTTTAAAGCTGTGCTATTTGACATAAATTAACTCAAAGTTTAACTCTTCTTTAATAACAGCATGACAAAATGTGTCTATTCTTAGCTAAAATGTGCTATATGTTAAATTAGATAATGTATAAGTGGCAGCAATGGATGTGACGAATCTAACCTTAGACTTGGAACTACAGTTTATCAGGACAGCATGGTCAAAGGAGACCAAACTTTTCAATCTTTACCAAATAAGAGCAAATACAGGTGCTTTATATAATTTCTTGTGTTTTTAATAGCCAATAAAGCATTTTTAGGCCATTTTTTTGTGTTTGATGGCTGTTTTGTGCATTTGAAATGCGTCTAATGGCTCATTTGGGGTGGCCAGTTTATAAAGAAAGTTTTGTATCAATTGCCATGTTTCTGCTACAAAACAACACTGAGACAGAACGGGTAAAGAGTCAGGTTTACTGTGTTTAAACTCAGAACTGAGTATTATGTAATTGCTTAATCGCATTTATCTGAGCTGACTATGATCATTTTGCATATCTGTTAGAACTCTTCCCATTCATCTGAATAAACAGCTGGATGAAACTAACAAAATGTCATATTTCAATCACTATTTCCACATTGCTTTCCACTGTTTGTGCTCCTTCTTCTACTATGGTTTAACTGTTTACCTTGGGTTGCCTGACTGCATTCCAAAAGGCATCTATTTACAATAATATCAAGGATTTAGTGGAAAAGCCAAAACCACAGCACCACTGTGGGCACATTTTGGTTTATATCACATGAAAAAGGACAGCCCAATAACATGGAGGAGGCAATTTATCACATGGAGCAAGTGGTTTATGTCCATTTGTGTCCACACTTCCCTCTCTTCCTGCTCTGTCGGATGTGTGCTAACTCTTTTATCCTGCTAGAGCTGCAGGGCAGGGCAGGGAGGTCCTGTCCACCCTTAAAGGATTGAGTGTCTCAGGCTCTGTACTCTCTTTGTTTGCATCTCTCTGATGGGTCACTCATGTCACACATCATTCAGAGGACCAGCAGCTGCTAATAACAGGAGCTCCACAAGGCTAAGCTCTCGGCCCTCTCCTCTTCTCCCTGCTACTACGACATTACTTTGCTTTTCTTGTCATTACAACCATCTGACACTCAAGTGGAGCATTACTACTGGACCGACTGATACTGTAGAGTGGATGTCAAATCTAGGAGTGACACTGGATGATGAACTTTTGCTCTCTGCAGACATCACAGCAACAGCCGGCCCGCGTCTATTGCTCCTTTACAGCATCTGGAAGTTTCACTGCTCCTCCCAAGGGGGGCATTCAGTTGCTCATCCAGCTACGAGTTATCTCCCATCTTTATACTTTGGTGAAGACAATTTACTTTAATCAACTTGAAATTATACTTTCTCTCCTTAAACTGGGATTCTAATTTCCGTGAAAGTGTGAAAACCTGGTTTACTGCTTCTGTAGATTTAGATTTCTTCAGATTGTTTTGTTGTAATTTAACTTCCATTTTCTTCAAGTATTACAGGGGAAAAAAGTATAAAGAAAAGACAGAGGCAAGTTTTA